>NW_007579717.1:16199-25185 GCF_000690725.1 Stegastes partitus
AAAAAAAAAAAAAAAAGACCCTTTCATGATAGATTAAAAACTGTTTTTTGTTTGTTTGTTTTTTTACAAAGTAATGTCAATTATTAAAAATATAAAATGTAAAATATTGTAGAAGTCCTCACCCCCTTTGAGTCAGTGTTTAGTAGGTGCACCTTTGGCAGCAGTTACAGCAGTGAGCCTGTGTCAATGTCCTCAATCAGCCTGAACATCTGGACACTGTAGTTTTACATCATTCTTCTTTGTAAAACTGCTCAAACTCTGTCAAGTTGAACAGGGATTGTAAGTAAACAGGCCTTTTCAAGTCCCTCCAACACATTTCAGTTGGACTGAGTTCTGGTCTCTGACTTGGCCACTCCACAACATTCAGCTTGTTGAATTGAAACCACTCTGTGTAGCTTCGGCTGCTTGCTTTGACTCATTGTCTTGCTGGAAAACAAATCTTCTCCCAAGTTACAGTTCTCCTGCAGACTGCATCAGGTTGTCCTTCAGGATTTCCTGATACTTTGCTGCATCCATTTAAACCTTCTAGCTTTACAAACAATCCAGAGCTTGCTGAGGAGAAACATCCTCACATCATGATGGTGCCACCTCCGTGCTTCAAAGTGGAAATGTTTGGGATGATGTGCAGTGTTTGGGGTCCATTAAACAAAATGACTAGTCTGGTGACCAGAAAGCTCAATTTTGGTGATACCAGACCACATGATAATAATATAATAACCATCTTCCAGCTGATTTCAAAGTCTTGGTGGCCTCCTTCACTCGTCTCTTTCTTGTACAGTCACTCAGTTTTTGAGGACGACCTGCTCCAGACAGGTTTACACATGTGCTTTATTTCCTCCATTTCCTGATGATGAATTTTATTCTATTCTAATGAGTATTCAGGAACTTTTCTTATCCTGCTTTACAATAAGCTTTTTGCTTGTTTGCTTGGTGTATGCTTTTGTCTTCATGGAATAGTTCTATCCAGGAGTACTGATTCACCAGTGACTAGACCTTCCAGATACAGGAGTCTTTATACAATGATCACTGAGACACATTCAGTCACATTCAGCACTCAGATGATCTTCATTTTACTAATTGAGACTTCTAGCACCAGTTGGCTACACCTGTGTTGATTTATTCACTTGGGTGAATACATAACTTTGTAAAAACTGTTTTCACTTTGACATGAAAGAGTCTTTTCTTTGTAAAGTGTTGTCAAAAAGGCGAACTTAAATTGACCATGATTTCATGTTGACAAGCAACAAACGGAGAAAACTCTACAAGGCAGTAAATACGTTTTATAGGCACGGTGATATGTGCATGATTGTTATGTTGGGTAAACATTATCCCCGTTACCGTCGCTGCTGCTGATTGTGTTCGGATCTACTAGCAGGCGTGAGACACGACTCTCACGCCTGGTGGCATCTCTGAGCCCAGAGCGCTGGATGACATCAGGGCTGATTCCCTCTGGATCAGCTGACAGAGGAATCATGGCAACCAGCAGAGGCTCTGAGGAAGGTGGTCGTCACCTTTTTCTATTCACTGTTCGTCCTTCCGTTGACGCCAACCGAGAATAAAGAGAGCAGGAAGGGACAAAGTGTGGATTTGTCAGACAAGGGAGTAATTAGTTACCAAGATGGACTGACTTCTGTTTGTCTGAGGAAAACTGCACAACACAAACATGCACTCTGGTAAAAGAAGTTAAAAAGAACGTCTGGCAGCAAAAAATGCCAAAAGTGAAAGTACATGACTACACGTAATTCAACAGTTTTCTTTGTAATTTCACAGCCAAATTCAGGTAGAATGACAAATTTCCACCATTAAGAAACTGTCACTTAAATATAAAACTATCGATGAAGTACAACTAATTGAAAAGTGGGTTTAAAAGCAATGTTTCATTTTTTAAAAGTCACCAAAATTACATCATTTGTCAGAGCAAGAAGTTGCAAAAATAGAAAAAAACTGTCAGATTTTTTTATCTTCTTGATAGTCAGTTCCATACTTTTACTGTACTTTTACAGCAGATTTGGTATTTTAAAAAAGGCAATTTTCCTCCATTTTACACATATATTCTGTCAATATCAAAAATCTGTATTTATTTCCAGTAAATGTCTGCAGGAATAAACTCTATTCTACAGCTGAGGAAACTCCTTGGTGCTTGTTTCCGACCCTCCTCCGGCTCCTTTCTCTCTCATTCGATGAGCTTCTCGTCTCATTGCTGGATCTTAAACTCAGAGGAGCTCTAAGCAAAACACACATCATCTTTAGACCACAGAATGTTTAAAACGGGTCTCAAGGGACCTTCAGAGTTGATGGATCAATGAGATGGAGTGAAGCACAACGTGATAAATAGTTGTGGAGCGTCGGCACATCTGCAGGCCTTTAACTGAATGTACGGCAGCAAAATATTCCACTAACGCTCAAACACATGTGATTAGCAGCAGAGTGTTTGTAAGGCTGGTAATTAGACCCTGTTGTGAACAATGTTCCTGTAAATTTACCATAAAGCACAGCAGCTGTGGTCGCCAGCATGTTGACTCTATTTTAACAGCAATAATAATGTTTTTTACAAATTGCTGTATAACTGTTTTTTGTCATTTTGTGTTGCTTTGTCTCTCGTTTGTGTTGTTTCGTGTCTCTTTGTGAAGATTTGTCTCCTGTCTTTTGGTGTTTTATTCTCCTTCTGTGTCCCGTCAGTGTCTTTTGTCTCATTTTGTGTCCTTTCCTTTATGTATTGTGTCTCGTTTGTGCCATTTGTATCTTGTTTGTGTCATTTTTTTGTTTTCTTAATGCTGTTTTATGTCTTGTTTGTGTCTTTTTCTGCTTTATTTGTGTCATTTTGTGTCTCATTCATGCTGTATCGTGTCTTGTTTGTGTTGTCTTGTGTTGTTTTTATTGCTTTTGGTCAAAATTTTCTTTGTGTTCTTTGTGTCTTTCTGTGTCATTTTGTATGTCATTTACACTGTTTTGTGTCTCCTTTTTGTTGTATTGTGTGTCGTTTTGTCTTGTTTGTGTAATTTTTTTGTGTAATTTGTGCCGTTTTGTAATTTTTTTTTGTCTTATCAGTGTCGTTTTGTGTCTCATCTGTGTCTTTTTGTCTCATTTCGTGTCTTGTTTTTGTTGTGTTGTGTCTTTGTTAGTGTTGTTTTTTGTCCCGTTTTTATTTTGTGTCTTTTTTGGATCCTTTTGTGTCTCGGTTATGCCGTTTTGTGTTTTTTTGCATCACACTGTATCTTGTTTGTGTTGTGTATGTTTTACTTGTCTTTTGCGTCTCATTTATGAAGTTTTGTTCATCTTTCTTTCAGTTTTGTCTCCTTTCTGTCACTTCATGTCTCTAACTTTTCTTTTGTGTCTCGTTTGTGTCACTTTGTGTCTCGTTTGTGCCGTTTCGTGTCTTTCTCATGTTGTTTATGTCTCATTTGTCTTTTGTGTGTCATTTGTACTGCTTAGTTTGTGTTAATTTTGGACAGTTTTGTTTCCTTTCGGTTGTTTTGTGTCTCGTTTTTGTCATGTTGTGCTTTTTTTTTTTTCTGTCTCATTTGTGTTGCGTTGTGCTGAATTTTTTGTTCAGTTCAAGCTGTTGCTGATGTGCTGTTTACAGTCGTTCTTGTTTCAAAAGATTTAGAGTTTAGAACACTGGGGTTAGAATTTGTCTATTTTTTCAGTAATATATTACAGTGTGGGATCGATGAGTCCTACTAAGGTTTTGCGATGACTCTTGACAGTGTTTACTTCTCCCGATCGATTCTTGTTTCTGATTTTTGCCGGCTCTGGAAACCAGCAGCAGTGTGTCTCCTCTCTCACCATGAGGCTGCTTTCATGTGCATCATTCTGAATGTCTGATAGAAATGAACCCAGTGGTTCCTTTGAGGATTTGAAAATGCCTGCAAATATGGTGCGAGAGTCCTCTTTGTTTGATTCTGGATCCAATCTGGACATAGTGTGCAAGTATTCATTTATTTGCGGATGCTGAATATCCTCAGATTATATATTGTTAGAGCATTAGAGCCATAGATATATATAATAAAGGCTAGATGTCTCGTCTGCGCTGCTGGCCAATGGAATCACACGGCCACTCTGGCGGCCATCTTGGTACGGTCCACTCGCTCACCCATAACATTATGCTGTAGTGGTGCATGTACTTTTTAAATAACCATAACTTGCTCAATTTTCTACCGATTTTCAAACGCTTTGGTTTGTTATAAACGTCAGAGGTGTAGTTATAACACAGCACTTATGGATAATTATGTTACACTCTCATGGCCAGCAACAATTTGTATTTTAATTATTTTGTATTTTATTTGTATTTTTGTAATTTGAATTGTAGCCACGTTAATAACGTTCGTAAGAAACCAATCTGTCAAGATTTCAGCGAGATAAGAGTATCTACGTTTGTGCAGATCACTCACCTTCCTTCACGTACCACAGGTTCCGCCACAGAGCTTCCCCGAATCAAGATGGCCGAAGGATGATCCTGTTTGAAACGCCACCTTAAGACATCTAGCCTTTATTATACATATCTATGATTAGAGTTAACATTTAGACCATTCTGATGTAGAATTCTCTATTAAAATTCATGATCATTTTACAACTAGTGCGTACAATGTCAGCTACTTTGTTGAATATTTAAAAAATTTTAATAACAAATTATTTATTTAATTTTCAAAAAAAAAATCTGTGATAGCAGCTTCTTAAATGTAAAGTATTTTCTGTTTTGTTTTAACAAGAAGAACTCGAATGTCATCCTGGACTTTGGCAAACATTGATCAACATTTCTTTTTTTTCTACCATTTTCTGACATTGAATTGTTAGTTTGTTAGAGAATGTGGTTGGTGCAAAAGATTTATTTGGTGGATTTTTAGGAGAGACGTGTAAAATAAAGTGATTTTAATTAAATATATGGTTACATAGTGGTCATGTTTTCTTACAGACCAGTGTTGGTCAGTACTTTAAAGACTGTCGGAGAGTTAAAATATGACTATTCTTTCTGTTTTACAGTTTGTGGCTCTGATAAATTGTGTAATTTTGCTATTTTTGATTTTATTTTTTTTTTTAAATAACCTTTTAAATCCACAAGTTCTGATGTTCAGACAGTTAATCGACAACGAGAATAGACATTAGTCGAAGCCTCACTGACCGAGAGAATGATAAAAAAAAAAAGTGTAGTACTAAGACTATTGATATGAGCATATGTGGCCCAAATTCAGGCGCTTTATATTATATAAGTTTTCACCATGAAAATAATCCCTTCCTGAAGAAAATGTAATTCTATGCTTTAGCTTCGTCTAAAATGTTCAGCTCTATTAAGTTCCTGTCTCTCACTGCAGCTTAAGCACACCAGCTCACCTACAACTCTGCTCAAACACTGTAAAATTATTCTACAATATACAAGTTGTGTTTTGTAATACAGCCATATATGTTTGAACCAGAATGTCATTGTACGTTGCAGCTTCAAGGTGTGAATGCTCAGCCATGGTGTTAACTGCTTATTTCAGTCATGATGTGTCCTCTAGCATATTAGAAACACCACATGGGGAAGGTAAAAGCCACTCACTGGAGGGAAAAGCCAAATATAAAAGAGTTGGAAGTGAAACCAGCTGATTATTTTTTGCTGTTTGCAGTGATTTTGATCGCTCTCTCTTCTCTCCTCACAGACAGCAACTTTGTTCTGGGAAACGCCCAGGTCCAGTCACTCTACCCCATCGTCTACTGCTCCGACGGGTTCTGTGAGCTCACCGGTTACGCTCGGGCCGAACTCATGCAGAAGAGCTGCGCGTGTCACTTCCTGTATGGCCCGGAGACGAGCGACCGGTCGACGGCTCAGATCCAAGGAGCTCTGGACGACCGGAGGGAGTTCAAGACCGAGCTGGTCTTCTACAAGAAGGAAGGTCAGGAGGAACATTTGTGTCTGTCTGTTTGTGGATTTACTGTAACTTATATTTACTGTAAAAAGTGTTGCAGAAGAAAACAAATATTTTAACATCAGCGTAGTCCAGCATAGAAATGAGCCCCTTCAGACATGAGATACGTAGCATTGGCAGCACAACTCCGACCACAGCTCTTATGCTTATCGCAAATAGTCCCTCCACAAGTTGTGCTGTGTGTAGCAGCAGATGAAAACAAGTGATGTTGCTTCGATTTGTGCTGATCACTTAAAAAATACCAACGACAGCCTCGATCCATGACATCGGCTGGACACAACGCTACTCTAAAATATAGTTAATCATCAAATTAAAATAACTTTAGTTGCCTAATTGATTGACACGACAGTCAGTCACATTAAGTCTTGTGTATGTGACATGACTGTTGTCGGCCGATTCCCAGAATGCTCTTAAGAATACACTTAAGTGCACCAGTCTCAGTGACAACATTTTTTAAAAGATCTGGACAAGACCAAAGGCAGGCCTGTTGGGTTGTAAAGCTCTATAAAGAATACAATATTTTCTGGCTAACACTGATGGTCTTGATCATGTATTTTTTCCCGGCCGTTATGTGCAAAGTTATATTTTTCAAGCGTGTCCCACCAAACAATTCCATGAAAACATGTAAAAAACAATGTCAGAGTTGGGCTCAAAGCCCAGTCTTTCCTACTGGAGACAAATCTTAATTTATTCTTAATTCATTCTATCAAAATTAATTTCTTCATGCAGCTGGAGTCTTCGCAGTCTTTAGCAAACATTACTTAATCAGGTGTAAATAAATCATTTGTTGTGGGCTATTTTCAGACATGGATGAATACACATTTGTTGCACTGGTGTGGAATTACTAAAACAAACTACAGTATTGGTGTTTGTGATGATGAAGGAGCAGTGAGCCAACACAACACTGATGTCTGTTAAATTGTTTCAGACAGCTGTAGAACTTTGTGGCTCAAAGGATTATGATTGGCTACTCAGCAAAATCCTTGTTGGGTAGAACTATTCATTGCTTCATTGAACTTGGTGACAATAGAAAAAATATTGGAAAGTGCAGCACCAGCCTTATCCTTTAAAGGTCCCACACGACAGAAATCTATATTTATTGTTTTTGTGGTTGTTACAAACTTGAAGGTGCAAAAGTGAGCGCAAGAGTCCTCATGCACTCCCAGTATCTGAGGAACTGAACACCCAGTGGATTAATTTTATTTCAATGTCACCACAACTACAGGAAAATCCATAGTGTTAGCACATTGTACAGCTAATGTGGCTAATATTGCCATTAGCTTTGATCGTATGCCCATAGGTCAGGCTAAGGGACATTCAGAGATGGTGGAAACTTTAATTTAGGCTAATATACACGGCCATGCTGGGTCGCTGTGTTTTCATGCCGTCTGTTGTACTTCAGTGCAACATAAACTCAGCTTCTCTCCTGCTCTCTGTGCTCACATTTACTGTATTAATACAGCTAAATTACCAATAAAGCTGCTCTCATTTACATATTTTTCTCTTCCTGTTGTCAGATGGCAGAGTATGGAATAGTAACTGAAACACAGACCATTAAGATGGCATATTAACCAAAAGTCACTTCAACGCCATTTTCAAGCTGACATGATTATGATAACTGTGACGTCATCCGACAACCTCCGATATATTTCGATGTCAAATGATCTCTTCGAGAGAAAGTTAGAGGACAGAAAATTCCACTTTCCCATTGTCAGCTACTGTGAAGTCATCTGTTATCACAATCATAATAGCAATGCCCTCCTGAAGGTGACGGAGGCAGCAGCAGCTCATTGGTTTTAGGAGTGAACCTGCCTAAAGTTTGGAACAATCCTAAAACCAGGAGTTACACAGTCATGCTGAAATTAAACTCCAAATTTAAAGACACACTGTGGGGTCATGTGAGACTTTGGTTTACAGAAGAAGAGCCCCAGTGTGCGATCTGTAAATAAGCGTAGCTAACAAACACAGTAAGTCACCTTCTGCTAACTGCTACATAAATGCATGAAATCAGGTTAAAACCAGCTGTTTTGGTTTTCTGTTACTCACCTGTAATCTCTGAATCGTGACGTAGCGGCTGTGTTTGGTTCACTGCCTACTTTGTGCTGCAGCTCAGACACTAACGGCCAACAGGGATCACACATGTGAATAATGCATTTAAGCAGGCAGCGGGATTGAATCAATAAAAACATCAGCCACACTGAAGCTGGATTTGTCCCTGTTTGACTGGAACATGTTGGTACACAATAGGCAGTAGAAACAGCATGTTCTGTCTTCTGCCTCTTCATGCATACCTATAAGGGAGGAACCAGGGTCTGCAGAAGTAACATAGCTGATCATTTCTGAGGGATGATATATATGTGGAAAGAACTGCTTGTTCTACTCTAAATGCATTGTTGTGAGATTTTTTTTTAAATGTAGTTTATTTATTTAGATAAACCTTTTAGGTTGCAGACATTGTTTTCATGAGTTGACATGATAATGTTGGTAATTACACCAACCTGATACCATGTGAAGTTTAAACTCAAACTTCTGCATTATTGTTTTTATTATTCATTTGTTGAAAATTGCCATCATTGCACAGTTACAGAAATTGGGGGTAAAAAAATGAAAAAAATGTGTGATTTTGTATTTTCCAACATTCCTTCCCCTAATCATCATCTTCAACATGTACTTCAGTGGGAAAATAACCAAATCTTAGCTTAAAATCTTGATACTTAATCAAAATCATTTTACTTTACATGTTGTATCAAAACATTCACCAACAAACTGCAAAAACAAAAAGAATCATCGCAAACTTTTGTTTCCTATAATCCTTGATCTACTCATATAAGTTGTTCTATTGGAAAACTTAACCAAGTCTGTGCTTAGAATCATGACACGTCATCAAAATCACTGTAGATGTGTTAGATGTCGTGGTTCAAAATGTACCTAAAATAAGCCATTTACACCAGATGGTGTAAAATATATAAATATATATATATAAATCTGTAGGGCTGCAAGGTGGCGCAGTTGGTAGCACTGTTGCCTCGCAGCAAGAAGGTTGCCGGTTCGCGTCCCGGTGGGGGCACCGGAATCTTTCTGCG
>NW_007579717.1:25780-31778 GCF_000690725.1 Stegastes partitus
AGAAACTGCTTCAAGTTTCGATGGTTAATCAGCTCCATTTGAATATAAAGTAAAATCTGTAAATATTCATAGAAAGTCTGGAAATGACAGCAAAATGTCTGAGATAATAACACTTTATTTACAAAGCAAAAAAAATCTACAAAATGTGATTTTCAGCTGCATCATCATATTGGCAAAAACCATGTAAGAGATGAGTGAGACATCAAGGCGACAGCGTCCAGTGTGAATGACGCAAAAGATTTGAAATCTCACCTGCACCAGAGGAATAAACATCAGAGGCATAATCAGACACAGATAATGATGTTTGTGCATCCACAATCTAAAGACCAAACAAACGTGTTGAGGCCTAAAGTTCTGCTGTGTAACTTCACATGACGCACTGAAACACCTGACTCCACTCTTATCACACATATGCTGACATTATTTAACAACATGTATCATTTCATGTGGACGTCTGCAGGCAGTGAGTTCGTGAAATGACCTTTTCCTCTTCAGTCAAAGTTATTTTTCGTTACTTATTGACTGGTAGCATGAACACAAGTTGTTTACTTAGTTGCTCCACCTTGTTTTTCCATCTTATTTAAAATAAAACAATAAAGTGTAATGTACTTTATTACCAAATTAAGTTTAAAGGTTGGGAAATCTAAATAAATAAATAAATAATAGTTGTTTTAATGTTGAATATGGAGGAGAGGGGAGTTGAAACCCTGAACACAAGGAGAAGAAAACGAGATATAAAGATACATTTATTAAGTTGCCTCAACTTATATTTAGTTTTAAATCAACTAACTCAAAAATTAGATTTTCATTTACGCACAATGTTAAGTGGATGCAACATTGGTATGTCAACTCAACCCATGAAAATAATGTTTGCAACTTAAAAGGTTTTTGTAAATCAGTAAATTAGAATCTTTATCTTGCAACCATGCATTTAAGTAAGAGGTGGGAACCAGCTCCTTGAATTACTTGAGTTGAAAACGTTCTCCTACTTCTTAGGCTAAAGAAAAGAAAAAGAAAAAAAAACTCATAACAATCTGACTTTTTATAGATATGTGGTTTTGACAAGGTAACAAAAGTACAAACATGTGAAGGTCTTATAACAAATAAAATGCGTTGCTGCAGATCAAACGGAACCCCAGTATATAAAAAAAAAATTAGCTTAACCTTAAACATCTACAGTAGTAAAATACAACAATTGTTTGTTTTTTTTAAAATCACATTTAATGCTAAAACAATCGTTACACAAAGAGTACGTTTACCTTTTGTATTTTAAGTATATTGTGATGATAACGTGTAGATACTTAAGTAAGTACTTGTAGTGAAGCATTTTCACAGTGTGGTAGTTTTCCTGGAGGATCTTGCACCACCATTGTCTTTTTTCGAGCTTATATTTATTTACATTTTGACCAATAGCAGTATTTAAAATATTTAAAATATCATTAAAATTCCCTCCTGCCAGCTACTGTTTGCAGTGTTGTCATATATGCACAAATATCAACACTGAAAAAAATGTAAAATCCTAAAGATTCTCAGGCAAGTTCTGAAACATCATGTTCTCATTATGATTTCTGAGCTTATAAATAGATATTTTTTTGTTGTTTGTTGTAATTCCTTTAGATCTGTGAGTAACACTGAAAAAAAATCTGTGTAGGTTTTTATGTTTGTTCAGCTTTGACAGATTTTTGACTCAAGTTCACCTCCTGCGGTATTTCTGCTTCACTTCTCTCCGTGTTATAAGCCCCCCCTGAAATATATATTTCAACAGTTTCCCTGAGCTACCCAACCAAAGGGATCAATAAAGTTCTATCTAATCTAATCTAATATAGAATGTAGCGTTTAGAAAAGCGCACAATTATGTGACATTACCAGTTAATGCTCCAATTATCTAAAAATACACCATTATATTCCATGAATTACATGAATTACCCAGAAACTACCTTTTGCACAAAGATTGTATAATATTACTGAGTGTTTCCTGCGTATTTATGGGCCTGTGAGTAAAAAGTACTGTAAGTCACACTGATATGAATATTTTAAGAGTATGTACTCAGTGAATAAAATGCAATTACGAAATTGTGCCCCAGGCTTTGGTGATCTGAGTGAAGCAACTGGATATAAATGTGTTTATTCTTCTCCCTGTTCCCCCCGGAGAACTCCTAAAATGTTAATATGGGCTCATGGAGAGCTGATAAAAGCATGAAACACTCCTAATTTGTAATTTGTGTGTGTTTGTGAGGAACCAGCTCTTCGTCATAGGCTTATATCTCAGAGGAGCAGATGTGTCCACACCCCTCTGCTCCATCCATACACTCTCCTTGTTCTTTATTTGACTCCTCGCTCTGTCTTTCATCAATAACAGCTTTGATTCGTTAATAATTAATAAAGAGTGGATGAATGGGAGGATTTTCTTCTTCTCCCTTCAGATTTTTCTTCTCCCTGTTGTGCCGTTTCCTTCTGCGTACAATTTATCTTTCATCTCCTCATTCAGATATCTACATGCTCAGTTCAGACATTCATCTTTCAAAATCTCCAACTTCTAGAAAAATCCCTGTTTCGTCGGCTGATTGTATCGCAGTGGAACATGTGAAGTAGCCGCTGCAAGATAAAAGCTCCTTCACTTTTCACATAAAAGGACTCTGGTTTCCTTTAATACGTACATGCTCCATTGACATATTTCGTTCAGTCATTCCCTCAAACAGTCAGCAAAGTTTGATCTAATCGTTAAATCCCAGCTCTGCCAGAGTTAAAGTAAGCAACATAAAACCACCTGTTTTAGGTTTGGTAAAGTATTTTACTGCTTACCAGCAAGATTAATAGACAAAAGGGGCAACATTGCAAAGAAAATGCCTGCAGACGTCTGTTTTATAAAGCAAGTTTGTCAGATAATCCAGACCTACTTCAATTAGTCTGACTTACTTTAGGTTATTTCGGTTCCATAAAGAAGTTAACTAGAAATCTAGGCTTATTTTAGTTCCATAAAGCAAATTTAGATAATCCAGGCTTATTTTAATCAATCTGACTTGTTTTCAGGTTATTTAAATTACATTAAGCAAGTTTATTAGAAAATCCAGGCTTATTTACTTAAGTGTGACTAACTTTCAGCTTGTTTTGGTTCCGACAAGCAAGTTTACTAAATAATCCAGGCTTATTACACTTAGTCTGACTTACTTTCAGGTTATTTTGGTTTCATCAAGCAAGTTTACATGATAATCCAGGCTTTTTTCAGTTGGTCAGACTTACTTTCAGGATACTTTGGTTCCAGGAACCAAGTTTAACAGAAAAATTCAGGTTATTTTATGATCAGTTGTCATTGTGGCAATAAAAAGAACAATTTCCATATAAATTTCCTCACATTTTTTTACACATAGTGCTTCTCTGAAATTTGCTTGTTAATAACAACAATAATAATATAAATACTTTCTTCCGGAATTTTTTTATTGTTGTTGTTTCTAAACAGTTTTTTTTTTTGTTTTTTTTGTTTTTTTTAAGCTGTTTCTATATGTTTCACAGGCAATAAAAAGCCATGAACACATATTTGTTTCTTCACATTTTTACACCTATTGATTCAAAAATAATTACTGTTTTATTTTTTGTTTTTTTCATTCAGTTGAAGCCATAAACCATGATTCTGTGACATTTGCATGATCATCTCTTGTACTGCTGGAATGTAAATTTGGCAGAGCAGCAGTCAGACAGTGAAACAGGCTTTTCAGTGTGACGTTAAGTCTCTCTTTAAGATCAGTTGATTTTAAAAACAGTCGCTGAGTGAATTTAAATTCTATATATGTGCTAGACTCTTCTTAGCACTCGTATCACACAGACATGACTTAAATGATGCATGTCCGGCGCTGCTAACCGGAGGGATGGGAGATCTCCTGTAGCGAAGGTGCACAATATTTGCTGTGGTGTTCTACTTCTCAGTTGAGGCACGGACTTGTGGAAGCTTTAAAGTGAATCTACGCTGCCTCCAATCTCCTCTCTGCACAATGTATGTACTCTGGTGAATTCTGAGGGTATAGATATCACAGAAAAAGCAGCTTTTCATGCAGTCTGAAGGAGATCTGTGAATGCAGCCTCATTATAGCTGCAGGCTCGTGGTGCCCCTGAATGTAGTGATTGTATGGTCTCATATGGGAAACTTCTGGGAACATAATGTCCTCTAAAATGGCTGAGGCAAATTATTTCTGCATGAATATTTGCAATGTTATCGCTGACGCGCACAGTATTAGGATATTATTCAAACCATAATAACGAAAAGGGATCATGAGTGATGTCGTGAATCATCCATTCGTACGTTTCTATCCTCCATTCACTTTCACTGCGCTCTCCTCTCTGAGCTCCTAATTTAAAGTCCAAGTGTGTGTTGAGCTTCAACCTCAGACAATTTGGATCTCACACGACATTCAGCAAATCACAGGGATTTAAAAATGAGCGCTCGGCCTGGTTTACATATACAGTCAGTCAAATCCATAAGCATTTGGGCAGATTTTACACTGGCACACTGGATTTGAAATGAAGCAATCAAGATGTGATTGAAGTGTCGACTTTCAGCTTTAGTTTAAGAGTTTCAACCAGGGAAGCCTCCAGAGCTTTTTTACCAGAGTGGCCAAGATGGAGGCACAGACAGTCTGGGGAGACAATTCTGTTGTCCTGTGTAGTACAGAGGTGACACTTGAAGAATCTCGTATTTTGGTTTCTGATTTTATAGTTATTATTACTACTTTCCTGATGTACATTTATAGTTATTCGGGTAACCATCTTTCAAATTATTTCAGGAGAAGAGATGCTGCAGTGTATTTCAGGTGGTCCAATTCTGTCCATGTTTGATGATACTTTATCAAACTACATCAACTTATGGCTTAATAAAATCTATTTTTATTGTTACCTGTTGAAAGATTTTGGTAGTTTGGTCTCTAAAAGCACTAGTTTTATTAGTTTTATTCCCTTTAGTTTTATTACATCCGCCAAGTAGGTTCTGTTTTAGCTGCCGTTTATCTGTTAGTTGGTTTGTTTGTTAGCAAGATAACTCAAAAATTTATGAAAGGAGTTTCATGAAATTTTCAGGGATGTTGATAATGGCACAATGAACAGATGATTACATTTTGGTGATGTTCTGGCTTAATGTCTGGTTATTTTCTCATAAAACGGTAAATGCTGTTAAGTGGGAACAGTCGGCAGAATGCTGTCGTTGCGCCGTTTGTCCACTAGATGGAACTCTGACTCCATTCAGTCCTTCAGTCCTCACCGCTGTCTTCTCAGTAGAGCAGGAGGAAGCTACAGCCAGGTTACATTACAGGAGTGGGCTGAGCGGAGCTACTGACAGATAAGTTCATAACCACATTGTGACATCAACAATGACTCAACATGTGTCCTGTTTCACTTTAACTCTCTTTGCCATGCATCATGATGAGGGACGCATGCTGCGTTGCATAGCGTAGCGTTGGCTAACAGCTTAAAGCCAGTAAGTAGCTGTAGAAATAATGTAAGTGTTCAAAATATGTGAGAGAACAGAACGACTGTTCATCACTCTGTGAGCTTATTATTACTGATATCAATGTTAATTGAAATGCTAAAGGTATGTTTTGATTCTCCATGAATCTAATAGTGTAGATAAAATGACTGCAGGACTTTAACATTGGCTGGAAATCACAATATGGTGGAAATGAGCTGCTTGGCAGAGGCCTGACCTATCTGAGTGCTTTTCTAGTTAAGTGTGCAATGAAAATGAAGTTAATGATTTATGTTTGTTGTTTTAACCTATATCAAAAGAGAAAAGGTTATGCACATCCATAAATGTCTTCATTGTATTAATTCTCATGAGGTGTTAATAGGATCCAAGGATCAATAGGTTCCATCTATTTGCTGCAAATTGCTCATAACTAATTTCAGCGCTGTGTGAACTACATTTTAGACATTTTAATTTATTTTTACTGTACCAGCCAGACCTTGACTTCAATAATTCATCCATCCATTATCTATACACCGCTTAATCCTCACT
>NW_007579717.1:32148-44873 GCF_000690725.1 Stegastes partitus
TTGAAATGTGCAGTTCATTTCAGTGCAGCTTATTTTAAATTAGTCTGCATCTTTGCAGTAATGCCAGAATGATGCAAATCAAGACAGTCTAGAATACAGATCTATAGATGCATAGATAGACTTACTGAAGCAGAGGCTGGTGTGGCAATTCTGAGATAAAACCTACATACAAATAGAAATGTTGTCCCAAAACATTAAAAATCCATGGATCTAAAACTGACAACAGTTCTTCCTGAGTTGAACATAAACATCTGTGCAAAATTTCATAGCAATTCATCCAAAAACAGCTGAGAGTTGATATTTTGCTTAAAACCATAAATGCCCACTGCTCGGTGGCACCAAAACTCAGGAGAATTTATCATGAATGTCTGACTGAAATGTCACGTTAATCCAGTCAGATGTTGTTGACATGTTTGTTTTGACCCACCGAACACCATTGACTGTGGTATTTTCCGAGTCAGTACCTCATCTCTCTGCAGAGTGTTTGTTGTGACGGAACACGACAGCACAAAATGAGATTACCTCTAAACATTATCGGTGGCATCGTTTATGTCGAGGTACGAGCAGCGAGCGGCTGCTTAACTCTACTGCCTCTCCACCGCTAATTGGAAAATGAACAAATTGAAATAATGTTAAACGCCTTTCACGAAGCAACTATTATACATGACATCTTTGTTCATTTAGAAGTAGTTAAACACCTCTACAGGCTGTGTGGTCGATTTTATGGGTAATTCATTGCTCACAGTGCAGTAAATGTGCATTCGTTTGTAAATTATCAATTGCAGTTTCGGCTCACCAAAACTGTCAATCAAAGAATATCTTTTTTTCTACTGATGGTATTAAAATGCACAATATAGAGTTACAAACATTTGGAGCAGCAGAGGGATGAAGAGGTTTCTGCTGAGAGATGTCAGATTATAGAGAAGTACATTTTGATGCTTACGTTTATGTACATTTAGATGGAAAACCTGCACCGACTTCGTATGTTTGTTTCCTCTGCAGGTACACAGTTCTGGTGCCTCCTGGACATCGTGCCCATTAAGAATGAGAAGGGCGAGGTGGTTCTGTTCCTCGTGTCCCACAAAGACATCACGGACAAGAAGAAGGACCAGGATCCTGAGCAAGGACCCGACACTGGTGAGTTTACAGAAATAACTGCTGCTTTCAGCTCTCAGACTTGTCCTCAACCTACGCTAGCAACTTTGATAATGTCAAGTTAATTCAAAATAAAATGTCTTTGTATCTGAAGTATTTTTGCTCTGCAGCTGTGGACTAAGTTGCTTGTTAGAATAAACTAAAAAAGCAACTTCCACTCATTGGTGGGCTGTGCTGCCAGTAATGAAACCAGATGTGACAGCATGAAGATCATAGAGAGTCAGTTAAGCTCAGTTTACTGATAACGCCTGATTACCATGAATCCTAGCTGGTAAAAGTTTGAAAAACTACTGGTGTAAAATAGTCACTGAGGAGACAGGTGTTGATGGTATTGCTTCACAAAATCAACCCGCCTCTTCTTCATCTCAACATTCTGAGGAGTTTTAAATAAGGATGCTGAACCGCTCTGCAAATCCTGGCATGTAGAGAGGACGCATCAGCAAAGCTAGCTAGCAAACTGCAGCTGAAACCCTGATGCTGATGCACTCTAGTTTTTGTAGCCTTATAATGTGCAATGAAGAAGGTTCATGACTGCTACTATATGAAGGAAAAATGGATCCAAAGTAGTCTCCTCGTGCTCTGCTCCCTGTGCTTCTGGCACATTTGAGCGCTTCCCCTGGAAGTACAGCTCAAAGCACTTATTTTACCATTTTTCCAGTGCAAACATCAAACTGACCCGATCTTCATGTCAAGACTCATGGTACGACAGTAGTCTTCAGTGGAAAAGCCAAAGCCTCCAAGACTGGAGAAGGTGCATCAGGTCAGGAGCAGGAGCGTGTGGGGTTTTTTTTTAGATTCACATGGTTGTGCATCATTAATTCATTCCCCAGAGACAGACTGTAGATGCAGAGTCATACATCTGAGATAAACAACCGAAACTATGCCATCAATAGTAATAATAATAATACATTTTATTAGAGGCGCCTTTCTCAGCACTCAAGGACACCCTACATACATTAGACAGATCGATTAAGGTACGAGCACTAACATACACCTGCTCACAAAAGAATTTTTTGGCTACACTAACACAACTCTTCACCTGCCTTACTTGCCAGATTGGACATTTTTGGATTTGGTTCCCTGCAATGACTTCTTCCTTGTTCTTCCCCAAAATGAAATTCACGTTGAAGGGTTTTGACACAGTGGAGGAGATCCCGGGAGCACTGCACATGGTGGACATGATTTCAAATGTGGCTGGATCACTGGAAGCTGTGTATCACTGCACAAGAAGACTACCTCGAAGGCGATGGCAGTGAAAAAACAGTTTTCAGCCTTTTCTATCTCTGCTTTCTTACTTCTTGATCATTTCATACATAGTGTTAGTGGGAGATTCATGCTAAGTATGACTGCAGCGAATCATCCAGCCCTAATTTCTGACGTGTCCAAAAATCCTAAACACAGAAAAGTTTAATGATCAAACTCCACGATTCAGTACCATATAGTTTTGTAGCTTTTCACATGATTTTCTGACATGGGTAATGTGTTAAGGAACAAATCTCACAATTTCCTTAACAAAAAATTAAATAAATAAAAGCATATAGAGGACTTATTGTTGTTCTATTTCTGTCTTCATGGATAATTCCAGCTTGCTCTATGAGTCATGCTTACTTTGTGCTCTCCACCTCGAACCCAATCACATACCTACTAAAAATAAAACTCTAAAGCATTGTTTACGGAGCAGAAATATCACATGCAATCAGCACGCGGTAATATCTGCTGTGTGACACTGATGTCACCATGTAAATGTTTTTATTATGTCAATAGCGAGCTAATCATCCTGACTGTATAGCTACAGCATCGTTTTAATTACCCTTAAGCACTGGGGAGGGTAACAGCATGCAGAACATTTTGCCCTCCAGCTGCATCTGCAGTTATTTTCATTTCAAGCAATACAGCAATTAAGCAACAATTAATAATTTTAATCGTCTTCCTCCCCCAGTGTAAATCTCACCCTGATTAAATAATTGTGTCTGTCAATTTGAGGATTTCATAAATATTAATGCCTTCCTTGAATCAAGTGCACATATTGAACCGTGAACATCCAGTCAGAGATTACACAGACTGCTACCCATTGTGAGATGTGATGTGCAGATGCTTGACAGAGAGGCCACAATTTAAACTACCACACAGTTTTTGGGAGTTAATTAGAGTAATCCAGGAATCGATTTAAGTCGGGGAAATGTGCAAACACCAGTGAAACCGTCTTTGTACACAATTACTGACATTCAGACTTCAGTGAAATAACAATAAATGTTCTAAATGGGTAGAAGTTAGTCATGTTTCTGACCTAATCACTCCGTTCACATCCGTTCATTAACAAACATGATGATATGGATACATGTCCCTGTGATGGTGATGGAGTTGTTGTTGCAAGCAGGATATCCGGCACATAAAGTGGGTTTTTATTTGTTGTAAAATCTTTATCTAACCGAGTACAGAGCTGAATGTTCAGTCCAGACAGTCTTTTCTTTGATTTCTTCTATTTGACTATCTCCATTTTCCCCAGATATGGACAACAGAGATGAAGGTTCAAAGTTGGCGTAATCCAGAGAAACTCAACTGACATGTTAATGGATAACACACCAGAATTATCATTTAACCCTTTTAAACCCAAAACTTACCAGCAGGCTTGAAAAGCATGTAGTTTTTTTAAAAATCACCTGAACTTCGACATCTATCAGCCAGAAATGGTAGAACAGTGAGAATAATCAGATTTTTAACCTTTAGGTGGTCATTTAACGAATCATGTGTGACCTGTGGTTCTGTCTGGAAAATGAACTATTGATATTTTATCAAAGCCACTTTGTTCTAAATTTAAAAGTCTACCAAAAATAAACTGGTTCATTGGCGATTCCTCACACAACTGAATATTAATCATGGTGTTGCTTCGTGGAACAGTGATTTGTGAGAGTTTTTTAGACAAACCAAACCAGAAAAATTGTGCAGTCCTGCCAGTTGGACTGTCAAAAAACGTGTAGTTCATGCACAAACAGGTTTTTTAAGTCTTTTAATTTGAAAGACTTACTGATATAAAGGCAGAGTTATGGTTCTGCTTTGGTGTCCAATTGCTAATTGGATGAAAGTTTGGCTGAAGCCGGACAGAGTAACGACTTCTTCCCTTCAGAGGATGATGTAGCAGGCCAACTACTCTCCATTACTCTTATCCCTAGGTTTTGCTTCAGGATGACTTCTGTCTTTTTCTCAGCATGTGCTAAAGCAAAATGACCAACAACATCACAAACACCAACAATTGTGTCCTCCAGTTACGGTTGTTCCTCGATTTTTCTCCCAAAGTGGCAACAAGAAGCTAAAACAGTCTGCAGAGTGCTACGTCGCACCAACACAGCAGCATGTTTTGGTGTTTCGTCTACTTATTTCATTTTTTGGGTTGCTGAAAATAGCTTTTAACTTGCAGGGCGTTCAAAAATATCCTTCACCAAGATGCTGCTCTGGTGCAAAGTGAGTCTTAAACCTATTCAGCCATCCACCATCATTAGCTTTCTCTGCCTGAAGGCTAAACCTAAGTTCACCTGCAACATAACACGAAATCTGACCAATGAAAAGACGTTTAGTTGCGAATCTGTCGGCTGCTCGCTTGTGTTTTCCTTGGAGCACACCTTATTGATTGACCCTCACTTCAGTTCTTCTTGCCTGGAGTTGTTTGAGCTGTTTCTCTTTCTTCGAGAAATCCCTACATACGGAGCTGAAATAGCAGATGTGAATGTCGAAGAGGTTTTGCACTGAGTCTCTGAGGTTTTGAATCACTGCGAGGTCTGAACACAAACTTTCAATATTTTCTAATCCTGCAGACGGCAACAAACCTTACTTTTAAGCTTGTCGACCCTGTTGCCAGCGCAGGTTTACATGCTATAATTTCAGAGCTGCATATCGAGCCTGCAGAGAGAGACGCCGGGTAATCAAGACTCTCAAGATGAAGTGGGGTGTTTAAAATTTTAGCTTTTTTTAAGATTGCCTTTCAGCGCTGCCGTCTGCAGTGCGTCCTGGTGGGGAAGAAGCACCTGTTTGAAATCACTTAACCAATTTTCCTCCACTTGGCCGGCAGCGCTCTCATTTGGTTGAATATCTACGTCTGACATGATTGAATCCTGCTTTCATACACTCTGGATGTGTTTTACCCACCACAGGAGCTATTATGCTTTAAATTCAAGCTACCAAATTTGGAGCTCAAACAACAGAACAAATGGGAAAGAAAGGAAAGATGAAGAAAAGAGGATTTAAATGGTTGCTATTTATTGAGTCATTACCGACAACAACATCCAGGGCTAAACGAACACTTCTGGATGTGAGAAAGACTGGAGCACAAGTGGAAAATAAGTGAAAAGGAGAGACTTTGACATTTATGGTGAGATGAGTTGACGCATACAATCCCATTTACCTGCTTATGGGAGCCTGCAGATCGGCCGAACGGCTCGGTTTTGCCACTTAGCTCAGAGTGACGTGTTTTTCATAACATGCAATCTATTAGCGAGATAAACGAGGGGTAAGGAAAGCGGGAAAACTCTAGGAAAGCAAAGAAAAGTCAAAGAGGCTTCGGCTGCTTAACCGTTCTCGATATGCAGAGAAGAAGTGCCTATAAAAACAGACACGGCATGTTCAGACACATGCGTACTGAATTAATTGGCTTTATTAATAATTTAAAGCCTATAGCCGGCTCATTTTACCCGCCAGCTCAAGCAATCTCCCCCAGAGAACATGCTGTACACTCCCGCTCCATCCATAAACAGCAGAATGAGGAGAATCCACCCTATAGCATGCAAATACCATCTTTGCTGCGTTCCCCAGTCTGCAGACAGCACATGCATGTTGAGCAGCTGAAGGTGTTTCAGTGACCCTCAGACGTCAGTTTCCTTCAGTGTATTAACCCTCTGAACTCCAGCAGGTTCTGGGTGTTTCCTTGTGCCTCTTGCATTTTTCCTCATTTGTCACTGCAATATAAAGTCCTGCACCATTATGGACAGAACAACCATGAAGGAGCAAGAGAGAGCATTTTATTTAAGCTCTAGCAGCATCTCTGCCCAAAGAAGACCACTGCTACCTATACTCCTCATGTTTTTTTGTTTTTTATTTTACCTAGGATGATGAATAAATAATGTTATTAAACCCCTGATACATCTTCTAATGCAGCAGTGTTCAACCTTTTTTGCACCACGGACCGGTTTTAAGCAAGAAATTTTTCTACTAACCGGTCATTACGCACATAACAAATAATAATTGTTTTTTTTTCTATTGAAAAGTTTCATCAATCAACAAAATTCATTTTTATTGCTTAACATGTTTACTTTTTCTCCTGTCTCAGTATCAAGTCTCTCCCACTTTCCAAAGCAGCTCTCCTGAGACGTTTGTTTTTGACTGACGGCTTCGTTTAGCAGCCGGGCATAAAAACTGACAGTCAAGTGCGGGAAACGAGCACAAACGGAAGTGACGGGAAGACGAGCTAGTCATGTTTCAAAAATAAAACACCCTGCAGACGTCGCTGGAATAAAAAAAAAAAACAATAAAACGTTTTTATTCTATCTGTGCAGCCCGGTACCAAATGACCCACGGCCCGGTTCCGGTCCGCGGCCCGGTGGTTGGGGAACGCTGTTCTAATGAATATCTTAGCGCTAAGCTAATGGGCTGCTGGCCACAGCTAGATATTTATAAATAAGTTTTTCTTTCTAGCAGACAAATGTTGTGCTTTTTACCTTCATTATAGAAATTTGATAATTTTAGTACAAAGTGAGATTTAGCTAAACAATAGTGAATATAATCAGCAGATAAATGATGACGTAATGAATCCTTTGAACCCAAGACTATCTAACTTTACACATAAGGCGTGTTTTCTTTTTAAAAAGTCCAAAATTACACCATTTATTCATCCTAGAAACTGTAAAACTTCTGACTATTGGTTCTGTAGGAAAAATCCAAGCTTGAAATTTTGCTTAATTAATTATTGTGCTTAAAAATCTAAGTTGTAAAATATTAATACCTTATGTAATCACCGTTTTCTCCAGTACTGGTAACACCTGAAAAAGTTGTATGTGTTGATTTTAGGTTTTGTCTTTTTGTTTTCATGATCTGTTGCATTCTGACTGTGTTATACTGCACGTGATCTAGAAACACAGATTAGTTGACGGTCTTTAACTTTACACTTGTGCTCTGCAACTGCTGCTGCGTCACCTTCCTCGCCTTGTTGAGGCCTCATGTCTGTCTCCACTGAATGACCTCCAGCTGCAGGTTCACACAGAGCCACAGATGTTTTCTCTGAGCAGCTCGAAATCCATCCTGGATATTATGAACAAATCAAATTTACTTGCTGAAAATGAAAAGGATTTGGTTACATGGGTGTGTGTTTTCCAAGCAGGACATTATATTATTACGGACGGGGGGAACAATTGAAGTAGGAAATGAAAAGTGGAAATGAAGTAAACGAGGGAATATTTTCCGTGTGGATGATAACAGAAAACAGCTCCTGTTAATACATCTATTGTACCACTGAGGCCTCTGTGTGATCTTTTCTCCCGTATGGAGAAACTGCTCAGTGTAGGTTAACAGGATGACATAACCAATCATTATTATTGATCCTGTTCCATAGAGTTCCACCTTAAGAACACCTTGAGTCAATAAAGGACCACATAGGCAGACATCAGCTCAGTGTCATATCAAATATTTACAGAAAACTTGAGCAGCATCAGGTTGGGCTGCTTCACTGGGACGGCATCATTGTCAAACTTGATTTTAATGAAGTCAGAAGGCTTAAGATGAGGTACAGGTTGTTTTCACTGCCGTCAACCGATTACAGACAGCTGTCAAAGCTCTACCTCTGGGCAGACAGAGGGCTGAAAACAGACCGAGGCAGGTTGAAATTCTCCTCCTGTGCTGTGGATCGAGTCGATGCTCAGCGTGTTTCCGTCTCCCCCACAGATGAGGAGACGGGTTTGGAGGTGCATCAGGTAACTCGCCCTCCGGGTTTTAACGCCAACCGGCGCCGCAGCCGAGCCGTGCTCTACCACCTGTCAGGACACCTGCAGAAACAAGACAAGAGCAAGCTCAAGATCAACAACGTGAGTTTGTCTGCATTGCACAACATCTGTGTGGATCATGTTTAACCTGTTTCTGCAGACACCGAGGACGCTGCTGTGAAACCAAAATGAAGAAGTGCATCATGCAAGCAATCAATCAAACCTTGAACAAATTCTACATTTTTAAATTAATCAAATGTACATTGTTAAAATAAAAAAAAGAAGAAGAAGATAAAATTATTGCAACAAGGTGCAAGAAAAGAAAAGCAAGATACTGTAACACTGAAAAATAGTGAAAATAACAAATATCCTTAAAATAATTCTAGTTTTAGCTGATTTGAATATAGTACAGTGTGATTTTACTAGATATTGTCTGTAAGTTGAGGAAAATCTGTAAAATAACAGTTAAGAAATGATTTACCATGTTTAAGTTCTTTCATTTTCTTTTCTTTCATATAACAACAAATATGTTTAAGATAAAGATATTTTTTGCCAATTTAAATACAGTAAAAATAGCATAATTTTATATATGAATAACTATTTGTAAAAATGCAGATTGTTGATATGGACATTATTTGTAGCTTTGGCCTTTTTCCCAGGGTTTATGTGTCAAAAAACAAAGAACAGCTATTTTCTGGGATTTTACTCGATATTACTGCTGTTTCTAACAAAGATGGAAAAGATCTGATCTTATCTGTGACAACTGTGGATTTACAAAAGGCCTAAGTCTTCTGTTCTGAGCACCCTGGGCAAAATTCTTTTGATTGTAATTCTAATTTTGCAATGTTATTACTGACAGTACAGCATCTCTTTATTAATTGAACATGGTAAAATAATGTGTTTTTGCTGCAGGACATGAGAAAAAACAAAATCATTGGAGTTCTGTATTGATGTGAATATTTGCAGGAGTTTGCACAAATTGCAGAAAAACGTGATTCCGATGCAGTTTAAATTCAAAAAGCAGATTTTGCTTTATTGATTTTTTACATCATGTAAATTATCAAAAAACTAGAAGCATAATGGCAGTTTTTTATAGTCTGAGAGGCTTTTTACTAAAACACATCGTACTGGACTTGTGTGTGACATTGTTCATACATGTGGTGTAAGGGGCGTGTACTTTCCAAAATCAGACATTTGGGCCTTAATTACAGCATCCCCCATGTGGTTGATTTGGCTCCATTTTCTGCAGCTCATTTCCAGCTATTGGGCCAAGTTTCAGGTTTCTGGCTCATTCCAGCTTTCGACAATTTAAGCTCCAATAATATAATAATTAAAGTAATATTAAACCAACGCAGACTCAACAGGTTTCTACCCCTTTGAGGTATGAACTGTAATTAAGTGCAAATACATTTTTAAAAAGCCTGTTCAATACCTTGTATTCTCATGTAGATAAATAAATGGAGACATTTATGCTGATAAATGTGTGATAAATAAGTGTCTCCTTTAATTTAAATCATTAGCAGCAAGAATTATGAAACAGAGAAATCCTGACCTGCAGCAGAGTATTAAAACGCCGGTCTAACTGTGTGGACACTAATGCCACACAATCATTTACTTCATCTTAGATTTTTGGAGTAATAATTTGTTTGAGTGCCAGAGGACGCACAAAGGCTTGTCAGCCTGAGCTCATTATTTCTACTTTCAGACTTTAGCGCTGCTGACGTCATAGAGGTAAGAATATTGTGTTTCTGGAGGATAAATATGGTACGAGCCAAACTTTAAAATCCCTACAGGTTGTTGAAACACCAAACATTCTTCAAAGCCTTTTTTTTTCCAGACAGAGAAAAAGTTGTTCCTGCAATACAATGAAAAGAAGTTTAATTGTTTCCCAAGTTGCAGCTTTGTCTCTCGAACTGAACAACAGGGGAGCACAAAGTGATTTATGACCTGAAGGGTTTTTAAAAAAAGTCTGGCTTGTTTTAATTTACTTTAGTGTAGACTTAGACTAAGGATGCTCGAAAATAATAAAGGAGACTGCACTTTTTTATAAGTTTCAGAGAGACGATAGGCGACTTTCTACTGCAGGAACTCAAGACAGGTGGGAAGTGGCACGAAAGTTTGCATGTGCAACCTCGTAATTCAGCCTATTCAGCCTTTCTGTTTCCATTGCATCGTAGGATTCAACAGCTTAGACTGTGACGTTACCTCTGAGTAAAACAAAACAAATCGTAGTTACTGGATGTAACTAACTGGTTGAAAGAAATTTTTAAAACTATATTATCTTGGACAGAAAGTAGTATTTTGGGTGGAATAGACCTTTAAAACTATAACTTGCTTGTTAGAAAGAAGGATTTTGAGTGGGAAAATAACTTAAAAAGCATAACTTGTGAGTAAGTTAGCTCTAATTGGGTCAAAGAAAGCATTAAAACTACACATGATTGGTAAGAAAGTAGTGTTTGATAAATGTGCTCATCTGTCTCTCTGTGTAAACAATAGCTTTCAGTGATTGGCTGTTACCTGTCGACATGTAACAGCCAATCACATGGAGCTGTGGGCGGAACATTGCTTGAGAACACAGAGTGACTGCAGAGAGAGAGAGTGGGCTGAATAATGTATTTTGTCATAATCTCTCAATAAAAATAACCATTAATAACCAAATACCAATTTCCTAAAAATGCCAAAAGCCGCCCACAGTAATCAGTTTGGCCAAAAATCTGCCGATCCCTACAGCAGAACTTCTTTCAAATGCTGGTTGCTTAAACTCTGAGAGAATAACGAGTGTTTTCCTCTCTAACATCAGCATTAGCGTTGTAAAATTCAACATACAGGCTAACATAACAAACCTCCATTGTTTTATTTCCTACATAGATGGTACAGTGACACAGTCTCAGTCAACGTTGTGGTCAAAGCTGTTGATTCTACACCACAATGCAAACAGGAAGGCAGATCAGGAGTCCAGTACTGTAAACCAGCTCCTCCTCTGAGTTCCTGCAGTGGAAAGCTGCCTAATGAATATTGATGATGATCCAGTTTGAGTAAAACAATGTGTGATCAGATGGCAAAACACTGAAGAACAGCTTGTAATACTCACAAACTGGATTTTTACAACTCTGGAGGATTATCATGGTGGAAATGGAGTCGATCATCTTGGCTCAGATGATGATCAGTGCAGCTCTGTAGGTTTCCTGCAGGAGAAGCCTGACAGATGGTGTGAAGGACACCAAGACTGTCTTCGCATTCTGGCGGACTCCCGAGTCAAAGAGCTTCATTTAGCTGATGTCAGTGATACAGAAACATGCACACATAGGCAGTTTGTATCCTGCAAGTCAGATGTCCACTAATCAAAGAATTATGCGTTTTATGTTGTGGTTTTTATCTGTAAAAGCAGCAAAACTTACCTGTTGTTTGAGTGTAGTAAATTAAAATCATCCAAATAGTCCTATTTTACAGATCTAACAACACCACCCTGTAAAATGATTCCACTCCATACATTGTATTCTCCATATCTCTAAGTATAACCAAGAAAATGTACTAAAAATGTTAAGTGACAGTACAGTCATGACTTAACATTCCGACCCTTAACAATCCGAAAACCTTGCTATCCGACAGGTTTTTAGGAAAAAACTAATGGAACCAACCGATGAGAAACAGCCTTAACATACCAACAGCCTTGGATTCTGACTCTGACACGACATTTTATGTCACAAATAAGGATAACAGTGTATTATCTGACTTAACAGTCTGACAGATAGGCAACGTTCAGACTGCAGGACTTGATGCTCAATTCAGATTTCTTTTGTGAAATTTGATTTTTTGCGAATTTGTTCACATTTCCAATTAAATGCGACTTGTATGTGATCTGCTCTGTGAACTTCATATGACCCAAAAGTATCCGGTGCAGAAGAGGACACAATGATGTCACACGCAGCGAGTGTGCTCAGTGTTTGCGGAAGTAAACACAGATGGTAACGGTGGAGCGTATCTGCCACTCCCCCGCTACCACCGATGGTGGAAACAGAAGTGTGACCGCTAATTAAACTGGCATCAACAGCCAGGTACTGCCTGTGCGTTCCAGCCACTTCCACTCCGTCAGAGCACATCCCTCAAGGTGGAAGGGCCTCCCCTGACCGCACCGAATATCCGGATATTCATCATTAATTGGATCTGTGTTGTTCAGGCTGTCATGAAAAGATCACATACAGGTCGCATAGGGGCATATGCTGTCTGAAGGTATTTACCTTTGATGACAACCGACGGACCGTGCACAAGAGCAACGGTCAATTAGACGTGAAATCCAGAGATGCATGGTGTTCCAACAATACACTAGTTATTATAATACTACAAACAATAAATATTAACAACAAATGAGCCTTCAAGCATCAAGCCCTCCTTGTGTCTCGACCTCTGTCTTGACAATCCGACAGCCTTGCTATCTGACATAAAAGAAGGTTTTACATTTAGTGTCGGATTATTGAGTCACGACTGTATTTCTGTGATTCTTACACTGTTATACATTTTTTTTAACATTATTATTCTTTTTTTGTTGCAACCTTTTTTAAGTTATTTTTTATTTTATTGTTTAGAATATTAATCTGCTTTTTTTATTAT
>NW_007579717.1:45308-67361 GCF_000690725.1 Stegastes partitus
GACACCCTGGACAGGTCACCAGTCTATCACAGGGCTACACTTAGAGACAGACAACCAAGCACACTCCTTGCAGCCCCCTGAGAATGAATGTAAAAAGTAGAACAAGCTGGAAATACTAAACTAAAATACCAAATTTGTACTTAAGTACAGCACTTCAGTGAATCAGTTACATCAAGTCTAATGATCCCATTTTTATTCTCATATGTCTCCTCAGTCGTCCTCAATGTAAAAAGAGACATTTTTCCACTGTGTTTGACTTGATATTTTTTCCAGCTTTTCACTAAAACTCTATACACTTAAAACGAGTGATACAATCTGTACTGTAGTAGGAATCCTTTCATACAGGTTTCATACATTCAGCCTGACTTGCAGCACTTGAATTTACACTTAGGCAGCTTTTCACAAGCCTGAAGAGCCTCAGTGAGGGTGAGAATGAGAACGTGTTATTGTAGTAGAATGGAGGCCGTTGACATCCGTCTCCTGTCTGATCTGACGCAGAACATGTTCGGGGAGAAACCTCCGATCCCAGAGTACAAAGTAGCAGCCATCCAGAAGTCTCGCTTCATCCTGCTGCACTACGGCACCTTCAAGGCCGGCTGGGATTGGCTGATCCTGCTGGCGACCTTCTACGTGGCCGTCACCGTGCCCTACAACGTGTGCTTCACGGTGGGCGGCGGGCGGGACGAAGGCAGCAGCAGCGCCCCGCGGAGCCCGCCCAGCGTCAGTGACATCCTTGTGGAGATCCTCTTCATTTTAGGTGAGACGGCAGCTTTTCAACCAGCATTTACTGCTGCAGCATGCTTAAAGTCCAAACCTGGACTCATGTATTTTCATGGCAAACACTCGCACATTTACAGTTAAGCTCCAAATGATTCATAGCCATGCCGAGGTTTGAATTATAGTGAGCTTTTATTTCTTTCTTCTGGCAGGAAATGACAGAAACAAGTACCAAAAGACAGTAAAACACATTGTTAATTATGCTAATCATTAATTTTTACTACTTTTACTTTCCAAAGTTATTCATGCTGCTTGAAATTGAAATGTTTAAGAAAATGCAGCTTAGCTTAGCATAGTCACCCCAGCTAGCAGGGAACGTTCCCACAATATTCTAGAACATCACCTCCATTACCCCTAATAATGTTCAAAGGTTTTATTCTCATATCAGATCACATCAACAACATTTTAGAGATACTATTTACAACAATGTTCCCACGAGGTAAAAGGTGAACCTTTAGCTTTTAGTGAAGAGTTTTAGCTGCAGCATCAAGAGAATGTTTCGATAATGATGTCAAGAACACAGGTTGGGTTCCATGATAACAAAGGAGATAACAAACATTCAAAAGACGTTTTCCAGATGTTATCAAGACCTTGGGTTATTTAGTTCCTTTACTGCAATTTTTTATGGATATTGTTGAGGAAACAATTCTAGAACGTTCTTCTATAAAACATTTTGACAATGACAACAAAGGAAGGATGTTCTCAGTGCAACACTCAGAAAACATTTTCAAAATGTTCTTTCTATTCAAGGTGTTCAAGAACGTTCTTTATATTATGTTTCTGTGATGTGATATATAAACAAACGTGGAACACTCTTCCTACAATGTTCTGAGGATGTTTTGGGGATGCTGTTGAGGGAACGCATTGAAGAATCTAAATTATGTTCAACAATGTTACGTGATAACAAAGGTGGAACGTTCTAAGTGCATCATTCGGTTTGGAGATTGGTCTAATAATGTTTTAGAACATCTTTAGTTATCCTGCCTTGCATAGGAATATTCTGGGAAATAAACAAAATTCCAGCTAAAAATACTCATAGAACTTTGTCAAACTTTGAAGAACTCTCTCAAAATGATTTCAGAACAAAAAAAATTACAGCAGGGACATACAGTTTTAAAATAGGATTAATATTATGTTTTGTATCTTTCAAGTTGTTTACATTACATTCTGTTTAATTTTACACATTTTAAGGGGAATAATTTGCACATTCCTGCCAAATTTTGATGGAGGTGTCATTAATTTTGGGCTGACAACAGCGTGCAAAGCTCTCTGTTTACTGCTTAACTCCATATGCGTGCATATTTTAGAGTCTTGATGTCTGCGGTTTCTTCTCCACTACAGAATACTGTAAGAATAACTTTTGATTGCTGCATTAAGTGCATGCTGATGAGCGGAGCTGCATCTCTCTGAGAGCCTCGTGACTCATAATAAAAAGTTTGGTGGAAGTTTTTAATGACGCGTGTTGCAGTGAAAGGATATGAGCCGTTCATAACAGACCATTACTTCTCATTGTGAACTCATTTCCGTGGAAACAGCAGGCCTCTTTGTCCCAGGCCCCTGTCCACCTAACTGCAGGAAACTTGTGTGAATGCTCTTCAAAGGACAATTTGTGTTAATGGAAAAAGAGTGAATACCAGCCCTCTATCAATAAACTTGTGCAATGAAATTATACAAGCCACCCGCAGTTAAATGTCTGACTCCTGTCAGTCGATATCCCATTTGTTAGGACTAATAGGCCAAGCTTGTTTATCAATACATCCACTCAGCCAACGATAGTGGATTGAAATGTCCCATCACGCTTCTCTTTAGTCATTCGTTCCTGTAAATAAGCTGCTTCTCCTCCTACAGACCCCGAATATAAGCCCAACATGTAGGCCTTGCAGCAGAATAACTAAAGAGGTGTGCTGGCTTTTTTATGGTATGTTTTAGCTCGGTTTAACAACGTATAAACACCGTATCTGTTGTGTATTCATCACCATGAAAATGAAGTAAGAAACATTTTGAAAGCATTCATAGTCAGAAAGTGTTGCATTTATAAAGTGTGTGGTCAGAAAACTTGCTCTCAAAGATAACAGGTGAGTAAATGTACAAAGAAAGAATTCACACTGATGAAATGTCACTGAATGCATCAATAAAAAGCGCGTTTCAAACTGATAAAGTCAAGTGTCTTCAGACAGACCAGGGAGGTTAGAAATCATTGAGAGGTGGACTACTGTGGCTCTACTTGTTGGTTTTGGCCTGAAAAATTAAACAAAATTGAACATTTTATTCACACACTTCTTTAATATGCTAAAGCTCGCAGATCTTTTGTTGTGGTTATGCCCCGGTTTGGGGGAACCTTTGGCATAGCATGAGCTTTGCTCCACACCAGTCTTTCCATTTCAGGGAAGGCCAGCAATCAGACAAGCCAAGTATCAAAATGAGCAGTTTCTTTTATTTTTACAGTAAAAAGGGGGATATAGGCCGAAATAACAAACAAATCACACTCTACATAAGCCCTGACTTCCCTGTTGAAAAAGAAAAAGCAAATAAAAGACAATATCTTAACTACCTACCTAATAAACAAAAAACAGAAGAAAAAGGGTTTAAAAGAAACAGGCCTCTCCCTCCTACTCTGCTCTCTATTGACAATATTTTCAAAGATTCACACGGAACTTGTAGCACACGGCTACGACTACAAACAAGTTACTGCTGCATCCTCCTGCAGTACAGTCGCGATGGCATGCTGGTTTTCTCTGAGGTGGCAAGGCTGGAGGTGAGGAGAACGAGTGCAGTCGGCGGGCTGTTCAAATAGTGGAAGGACCCGCCCTCTGACCAATGCGTGGCTCAAATCAGGCGAGGCAGCCAATCCAGAGTCACCACCTGCTCCTAATCCATTCACTCAAAAACCACACCCGCACACACACAGACTGAGGAGAGAAGGCAAGCAGCAAAAACACAAAAACACTATAGATGACCCACAGGGTCATAACAATGATTAGTAAAATGTGAGTTCATAGATGTATAGAAGTACAGTTCTGCAGCTGTTTAAACCATGATTTGATGCAGGACTGTTTTCATAATTTCACTACACAGTTATTGTGACAGAAAGAATGATGAATATTATTGTGATTTCTTTAATAACAGTTCATTTTTAGCATAATTATGGTGTGTTTGATCACTTTTTGATGAATGAATTACACTCAAATTATGAGCGTGGCGGTGGAGACAGTCTGTTACCATAACTGAATTATAATATATATGTATATAGATAACTAGATTGTTGACAGAAATTATCATATGTGTATTATTAACATAGTAGCAGTATACAGTCACAAACACACCAATACCACCTTGAAGCATGGTGGTGGCAGCATCATGATGTTGGAAAGCTTCTCAGCAGCATACCTGAAAGGCTTGTAAAGGTAGAGGGTAAAATGAATGCAGCAAAGTCTAGAGAAATCCTGGAGGATAAACTAATGCAGTCTGCAAGAGAACTGCGACTTGGAAGAAGAATTGTTTTCCATCAAGACAATGAGCCGAAGCAAACTGCCAAAGCTGCACAGAAATGGTTTAAAGAGGTGAATGTGGCGGAGCAGCAGAGTCAGAGCTCAGATCTCAATACAACTGAGAATTTGAAATCTGCTCACTCACAAGTCCAGTGCAACCTGACAGAGATTGAGCATTTTTGCAAAGACGAATGGGGTACAATTGCAGAATCCAGATGTTCAGACTGACTGAAACCTATCCACACAGGCTCACTGCTGAAGCCAAAGGTGCATCTATTAAATTCTGACTAGAAGGACATGAATACTTGTGCAATCACTTATTTTATCGGTGTCCTCACCGGGAGGAGAATCAGTGACCTTCTAGCTGCGAGGCAAAAAAAACACATGTTGACCAGGATTTGTGTGGAAAAGCAGTAAAAGGGGTAAAACCTCCACTGTATCACTGAAACACAGGGGACATTTATCATGTTTGTAATCCCTACTCTTCATGTCATCCTCTGCAGACATCCTGCTGAACTTTCGGACTACATTCGTGAGCACGTCTGGTCAGGTGGTGTACGACGCACGCTCCATCTGCGTGCACTACGTCACCACATGGCTCTTTGTCGACCTCATCGCCGCCCTGCCCTTCGACCTGCTGTACGCTTTCAACGTCAGCGTGGTGAGTCTCCTGTTGACATTTGTGTGTTTGCGCTGACAAAAACCGCAAACCAAACAGCGTGCGACAGCTTGATAAAGTGTGCGACGCATCAGGGAAGAGTAGACACTTGACTGTGGACATACACTCAGGCTTCCCTGCATTCATTTTCCACACTAACACGCCGAGGGCGATGAGCCAAATCTGGAGAAACGGGGGGAAATGAATGCATAATGTCATAAAGCAGCTCCCATGTGAATTTATTAGATCAACATTTCATCCAAACCGATGCTCATCAGACAAACAAATGGCAGCGAGCCAATCTGATGTTAGTGCATGTCTCATTAATTTGTGTTTGCATGCTCAGAATCCTAAAAGATGATGAACCCTGGAGTCTGTTTCCACACTTGTATGCAAAATAGGGCCTTTTTAAACGCTGCTTTGGACATACAAATTCGGGATTGCAGAGCCGATTATTAGTGCTCAAAAAGGCAGATATCTGAAGTTTGGAGGTAAGAAACATTGAATCTAATGTTTAAACAGCATGTGATAGCAGCAACCTTTCATTCATAGCTTCCTCATTAATAAGGGTGACAATAACTGAATATGTGAAATAGTAATCTGAGTGATTAAATGATCTCCTCTGTTTATGTAGGATCTCCTGAGATTGATCACTTTGTCTCCTGCAGTTCCATCTGCTGTTCTTCTCTATTTTATTAGTTTTTTACTGTTCTAGCACTTTCCCACTGAAAGGTCCAAATCTTAAAGCATTATTAGTTTTTGTTTTCCAGACTGTTTCAGGATAATCTGTGGCTGCCTTCTAACTTTCCTGCTAACTGTTAGCGTAGCCTTAGCCACTGTGAGAGGAGATAATTTCCTGGTTTGTGTTTCTGGTTTCTCTGCTCGAGACACATTTCGGAGACCACAGTATGAGGACAGACAGAGAGAGGAGGCTGCATCAGACCTGAAGTAGTTTAATTTATCGATGATCGGTCAATAAAAATACACATAGTCTTAAAAATACCAAATATTAGCCACGGTAATCAGCCAGTCATCATTGCCTTATCCGTATTATGAATGTTTTATGTCATGTGAAGCATAAATTAAAGATCCATCTTTTAAATAAAACTGCCAACCCACAAGTCATTATTATCATTCAGTAACTGACAGCATTGGCCGAATGGTTCCTCTATGTTTATCCTGAAGTTGAGTTCTTCTTTCACAGTACTTTGGAGTCCACCTGCTGAAGACGGTCCGGCTGCTGCGGTTGCTGCGGCTGCTGCAGAAGTTGGAGCGTTACTCGCAGTACAGTGCCGTGGTCCTCACCCTGCTCATGTCCATGTTCGCCCTGCTGGCCCACTGGATGGCCTGCGTCTGGTACTTCATCGGCCGTAAGGAGATCGAGAGCCCCGGCTCCTGGGACATCGGTTAGTGTGCTACTGTTTTTATTACCATCTATGCATAGTTCAGCAACTTAGATTTACTCTGAACTTTATGTTCCATGCAGCTGCATTTTTATTTATTTTTTTATTTTAACGTCCCAAAGCTCTACTTACATTTTAATTACTCACTTTATTTGCTGTTTTCCTTATTTGTAAGTTTATGGGGTTTCTCATGTTAACATTCAATTTTGTTTACCTTGCAAGTCATATTCCCAAAGCAGGAAATGTTGTTGTTTTTTTCTCACCGTGGGCTCATTTTTTTCCTGCAATATAAAGAGAGAACAGTTAGAAAGTAATAAATCATTAGTATTATTTAATATTATTCTCGGGCTGCAAGGTGGCTCTGTGGTTAGATGTTTCCCTATTTACAATTTTAAAACCTACAAACCTACCTTTGCCTATTAGCATACCTACAGACTTTATCACACTACTCTGCACAACTCCAGAAAGATGTCGTTGTTTTTGAGCAATGCTGCATTTACTTTATTGATCTCGTATATTTTATTCTCCTCTCTGAATTTAACTTTAGTAATTTGTAACTAGCAGATTTTTTACTACATTAGTTGTAAAATTACACTATTTATACTGTATTTAATCTGTAAAAATATTATTTTACATATTTTCACAAATGTTTGAAAGGACAATTTGGCATATTTGGGCTTACATAATTAATCTTATGTTATTATTTGTTTACTTTCAAAACAAATGAAAGGTAATATGAATTAAACTCACAGAAAAAAAGTACTAATTTACATGTTAGCTGTAAAAAAAAAAAATTTAAAGCCAGAAAAAACAGTACGTACTGCCCACATCACGTTTGTATTTTTAGAAATAGTAATTAGTTCTTTCACAATGTGTCACCAATCAATTTTACAGTTTACTGTATTAAAATCATATCTTACAGACACTGTTATTTTCATGGTTTTTACTGTTTCTTTTAACAGTAAAGTATTCCACTGTTCCACATCAGCTGCCAGTTTTCACAATTTTTGTTTTTTTTCTTTTACAGAATTATTTTTTGCAGTGCAACATAACTAAAATGTAACTTTAGCTTTAACGCAGAAGGACGACATTCAAATTTTTTCTGCTTTAATAAGACACAGTTTGTCTCGGTGGAGAATCTGAAGTCCTGCAGCGACATGAAGCTCTGCTGTACAATCTGATAAACTTGTAAAGACATGCAGACAGACAGGCAGTTTTCAAGGGCAAGAGAGCAAACTTTAATCCTTTTGACTGCCACCCGGGGCAAAGATCAAGTTTTGGGTGTCTCTCATTTTATCGTAAGCGTCACACAAACACACTCACGGACACGAGGATGCAGAAAATACTAGAAATAAGCATGTTTTGTAAGCGCAGGCTGTGGCTCTGGCACTCAGTGGATTGTAAGCTCCTGTCGTTGTTTTCTCTCTCTCATTGATCGTACCAGCCCACCTATCATTATCCTGTCAGCAAACCACATAATGACAGACAGTAACACTGCAGTCAGTTCATGTCAGCGGTTGACTATAGAGACAGATGGAGGGAATCCAGCGGATGACAAAGACCAGTTTGCAGTCTGACCTTTCTGTGACACCAGAAATTCAGAATAGAGGTCTGATATCAGCATGTACATACATCTGACTGTCTGTCAATCAATCAACTGCTGCTGCTGGTTCAGCGAGCTGCAGGTTTTTTCTTGTAGAATCATCAATAATTCAAAGGCGGTGGAGCATTGAGTATCCCTGCAGCCCCTCATCGAGCTGAAGTCACCAAACACACCAGCCACAGCTTCACCACATGGACAAAACAAATAATAATAACAGGAATCTATATTTATAGGGTGCTTTTCAAAATACAAGCTACAAAGAGCTTCACAAGGCAGCAAAATAAAACAGAAAAGTCATAAAATCATTCATTTTTAACCCCAAACCTTTAATTTGTCTAGAAAACAGCAACAGGATTAAATGAATTTCATGACATAATTATTGTGACAAAAAGAATTAACAATATTACCGTGATATCTGTAATATCAGTTAAATTCATCTTTATTGTGTCATTTGTCTCTTTTTGGCAAATGAGTTACACTCAAAGGTGGAGAGAGTTACCATAACTGAAAAATATGTTGTTCCTGTGTTGGAAATAACCAACAGTTATAACTGACAGATGTTATCATTATGTGTATTATTAACATGATACCAGTATTTCATCACAAACACATCATCCCTGCCATCATGATGTTTATATGCTTCTGGGCAACAGGCCCTGGTAGACTGGAGGTAGAGGGTAAAATAATAATAACAATACAGTAGTAATAATAATAATCCATCCATCCATTATCTATACACCACTTAATCCTTCGTCGTGGGGGGCTGGAGTCTATCCCAGCTGATTTAGGGTGAAGGACCCTGGACAGGTCACCAGTCTATCACAGAGCTACACTTAGAGACAGACAACCAAGCACACTCACATTCACACCTACGGACAATTTAGAATCACCAATTAACCTCAACATGTTTTTGGACTGTGTGGGAGGAAGCCGGAGAACCCGGAGAGAACCCACGCTGCACGGGGAGAACATGCAAACTCCACACAGAAAGATCCACCGGGACGCGAACCGGCGACCTTCTTGCTGCGAGGCAACAGTGCTGACCAACTGCGCCACCTTGCAGCCCATAATAATAATCATAATTGTTATTTATAGAGCACTTATCAAAATCTAAGTTCCAAAGAGCTTCACGAGGCAGCAAAATAAAACAAAAGAGTCATAAAATCTTCAGTTTTTAACCCTAAATTATAGATTTTCCTACAAAACAGCAAAGTGATTGTTTTGTTTAAGATAATCTCACTTTGACAGCTGTGTATTATTGCATAACGCAACACTGTATGAAAAGGAAACAAAAGTTTGCATATCAAAGTGTAAAACAGTCGAGTTAAACTGGAAACTCCAAGCAATTTGTGGGTGCTTTTTTTTCACCATGTCTTCTAACAACTTGCTCCTCTAGAAACTGTTTAGAGCCGTACTGCATTGATTTTATAGATCCAATATGTTTCATTTTCTTCTCAGTCTCTCTCTTTTGTCGTCTCCTCTCTGCTTCTCTGTGGAAACACTGCCTGCAATTCACTCGAAAACGCTCAGTCATGATGTCTCCGCTGCACTTCAAGTAGTGTCTTGACTGCGTATTTTCAGACTGTAGTAGTGCTACTTTTGTCTAAATCATAAATGTGCACACATTTCCACCACTGTACGCAGCTACACCTCTAAGGTGAGCTAACAGCAAACCTCTGTAGGAGCTGCACTTCATTCACTCCACCCAAGTGTCCTGATAATTTATCGTGCACAGACACTAAGATACCTGAAATATACAAATCCACCTCAAACTAAATATCTTAGACTAAAAAGTAAATGGAATGAAGCCATCTAATCTTGATTTAAAGATACACATGATGCCCGTGATCTGATGCTAAGGTTCTGTGTGACACAAACAAAGGATTTATTCAAATATTTGAAATAACATCACAGCAATTGAACCTCAGAGGAAGGAAGGAATAAAAGATTATTAATATTTTTTTAATGTATTTAAAAAAAAAAAAAACAGGGATTAAGGAAGGAAGAAGGAGAACGTGCGGAAAGTTTTGAAAAACAGGATGAGTGAGCTGAGCTTCTGACAGCAGTAAGACGAGGAACATGAATAATACAGTGAGGATCCGTCTGCTTATTGATCTCCGGCATCACAAACTGCAGGCTGGAAGCTCTGACCTTGTGTTTGTGTTGGTTTCTCAGGCTGCCGGCAAAACTAAGCAGAAGTGACAGTCGAGCTGCGAGTCCCAGTAAAGCAGCAACTGCATTAAAGGATTTAACACCTGAGTAGTTTCCTAATTACTCTGTCATTAGTGCAACTTAACCTGGGTAACTTGAGGAAACGTGGGTCTGAGTGAAGCGCTGTTCTGCATGCAGGACAGAACGTGGCGTCCGTGTCACTGTAGAACCTCGCTGTGATAGAGTCTCTGCACAGTCGCTGAGTTTCTCTGTTTTCAGTTTGAGGTTTGGTGGTGAAGCAGCTCCAGACAGACTCTGTCCTCGGTGCTGACTCGTGTTCTCGGGCTCACAGAACTGTCCGTGGTCCTGAACTCCCGTCTTCACTCTTGTCCACAACTTCCTGAGCTGCAGTCTCACTTAGACAGAATGTTCTGCAGAACTAAAAGCTCTGTGTCATTCTGCTAAAGGGGGAAAAGAACACTCTGACTTTTTTTTTTTTTTTTTTTTAAATCAATCGTGGTTGTGAATGAAGGATGAAGCTTCTGTGTTTCCTCAAAATAGTGACGGATGGAATTGTTCTGGTGGAACATTTGCCTAAAATGTGATTTCAGTGGATAATCTTGATCTATAATTTAACTTTTTTCATCACGTATAGTTGAAAGAAGCCCTTGTCCTGTTTTGTCATGTTTGTTTTAACATTTTCAGTATTTTTAAGTTAAGTTTGATTAAATCGAACTTTACTGTCAATGCAGTAAGAAGGCAATGTGATGCATAAATTGATTTGAATTGATTTTACAAGTTTTTATACTTGTTTTTTTTACTAGGTTTCATTTATTTTATTTTGTTTTTCAAATTATTTTACATGTTTGACTCCTGCTTTGATTTGTTTTTAATGTCATATGTTTATTTGATTAAATTCAACTGTAGTGCCAGTACTAGAACAATGAAACATATGATTTGGTGTGAATTGATTTTACAGGTTTTCTTTCTATTTTCTGTTTTTCTTTTTTGCCCATTTTTATTGCTGCCCATCTTTTAACATGGACAGAACTTTGATCAATTCAAGTGTTTTAAAATGTGGTCGATTTGATTTGATTTTTCTTGGTTAAATAAATTAAGCTTCCCTCTCTGTCTTGGTCTCAGGTTGGCTCCACGAACTCGCCAAACGTCTGGGGACTCCGTACTTTCTGTCTCCACTCTCAACACTGGTTCCCTCGTCGGTCAGCAGCCTCCCGACCAACGCCAACCAGTGGAACAGCTCGGAGGCTGCAGGACAGGGAAGCTGGAACTCCAGCCAGTTCTACGGGAATGTGTCCGGGGCCGGAGGAGGTGGAGGAGGAAGTCTGGGGGTTCTGGGCGGCGGTCCGTCGATGCGCAGCAGCTACGTGACCTCGCTGTACTTCGCTCTGAGCAGCCTGACCAGCGTCGGGTTTGGAAACGTGTCAGCCAACACGGACTCAGAGAAGATCTTCTCCATCTGCACGATGCTCATCGGAGGTAAGAAAAGATGCTTCGCTCTGTGAGGATGCTGGCGTGAAGCTCTGCTCTCAGCTCTGCACATTCAGTTCTGTCGTTTTTTTGTTTTTTTTTTAATTGCTCCTTTTTTTTCTGGTGAAGAACAATAGATGAACAAACTCTCACTTCCTTGATTGAGGGGTTTCATTACATGTTTGGCTGTTTGTTTATATATTAAAAGCTACCGAACATATTCACATAAAAGATTGTTTAAAGTTCAGTTATGAGACAAATGTTTCGGTGCAGAACAGGTCATTTTGCCTTCAAACATAACAGAATTAACATCCATTTGGAAAAAATACAGATTTTTTTATGAGGACGTATTTACAATTTGGGCTTTTTTCTCGGCTAACATCCATCCATCCATTATCTACCCTCCATTTGTTCCTCACTAAGGTTGCGGGGGGCGAGAGTCTATCCCAGCCGACTCAGGGCGAAGGCAGGGTGAGATTTTAGTAGACATTATCTGTAATTTAACAAAACAGGGAAAAACTGTGAAATAAACACTTTCTGAATAAGAACGAAATGTCCTCAGATCTGTCGCTGATAAACTAGCTCAGTTCTGCAACCTCTAAATTCCAATTTAGAGGTCAACCTGATCAAAAGCTGCACCAGGTGTTCTTAAAAGATCATATTTCAAACTAATAAGCACAGTCTCGGTGCTGCGGCCCTCACATTTTTCATAAATTCTGCTTCGTTTCAAGAATTTGACATGTTGCAGGGACACAGTCTTCTAATGCAGGTTTGATAAAAAATTATTTTTTAAAAAATTATTCTGCAGTTTTTGATGAGTTCTTGCACACAGACAGCCTTTAGAAATAAATAAAGATCCTTGCTTTCCAAAAACATTTCACTGTTTTATTAAACTCTGATTATTACATTCTCCAGATTACAACATTGTGATGGCAAAAATCCTTCCCGCTGGTGGCTTCATTCAGTTTACAAAATTTTAAAGTTTTAGAACAGTTTTGCTTTGTAGCATACAACTGAACAATCTTCATCATCTGCTGAAGATGATGAACGTGGCCTTGATGGCTGGTTTGTCACTGAAGCTACAGTCATTGAGGACAACAACAAAATAAAACCTGATTCTTATCTTTAAACACACGAATATCGTACACAGCAAACATTTGAATGCAGAGATGAAGCTCGCAGGCTGCAGATTACTTACAAGCCATCTTTCAAGACCACTTTTACTTCAGTTTACTCTCTGGTGTGTTTATGCAGATGTACTTTTCATAATTACCCTCATCAATTTCTGCTATTCCTAATGAACCAGAGTGATGGCATGTGATCCTGTTGAATAACAATGGCTTGTTTAGATGGAGACTCTTTTTGCTGTACAGAAGTATAAAAGCTGCCTCGGATACTCGCTGTGCCGGAGCTCTGCTTTCTGATGCAGCTGTAATGAAGAGAACTGAATGTTCAGGAAGAAAGCAATAAATGACGAGATGAGACAGAAATGGAGGCGCTGCAAAAAGGTTATTGCGTGAGGAAAAAATGTGGAGATTTATGGTGAAAGGACGCAGTGATGCGCAGCGACGTCTCAGGCCTCAGTGGACACAAACTGAACCATTACACCTGTGAGGACGCTGTATGAACTCACGTCTTTCTCTGAAGTCTTACCTAGCCCCACGCTGCCTTGTAGACTCCAAACAGTTTCTGGGTGTTTCTGGCTGCTGTTGCATTTTTCTTCACTTTGGCCTCGTTCTTTGCTGTGTCATCAAGTCCTGCACCAACACAAATCTGAACGGTGGATAAAACCAGTTTTAAAACTCTTGTTTCACTTTGTTGACATATTAGTCAAAGGTTTTTACAGAAGGAATTTAGGATATCCTTTTATCGCTCCATTAAAACACTGTCAACAGCCAGGAATAATCTTTTTTTTCTTGTTTATACAAATACAGTGTTCTATAAATCAGGCTGTGAATGATGTATGAACAAACCTGTTTCAGAATAAAGACAAGAATAAAACAATTTATTTATTACGATTTCTAGCGTAGAGTAGGAGAGAGAAAATGGTGTACAAAATTCAGTACATTTTTACTGAAAACCAGTACTAACAGGTAAAAACTTAAACTAACGGACATCACCATGTAACTTCCCCAGTTAGTGACAGTTTCTTTGCTCCTGTCACTTTTTTCTTCACTGTGGCTCATTTTTCACTCCAACATAAAGTCCTGCACCTCAGTGGAAACAGAACAACCATGTTGTTGTAAGTACGACACAGTTAGAATGTCACAAATAATCAAGATTGTCCCGGTTTTTCACAAAATTACAGATAAACACTAGTGAAGGCCAAACAAAAAGGTAATTTACGTGTTAGGGAAACAAACAGGCCAAAACTGTATATATAATAATGTCCTTATAAAAAAAAATCTGCGTTTTTATGAATCTTAGTTTGTTCTTCTCCAACATTTGCCTGCCAACTTATACTATTTTTATTGTATTTAAATCAGCAAAAAAAAAGAAGTTATTTTACAGATTTTATCAGTTTTATCAAATTACAGATAATTTCTTGTAAAACTGCAGAAAAGATGAAAAAATAATGGCTCTAGATCCATCCACCCATCCATCCATTATCTATACATCACTTAATCATCACTAGGGTCACAGGGGGCTGGACTCTATCCCACTGTTCCACTGTGCAGCCCTGTGGCTCCACATACTAACAATATTTTATTATTACCATTTTTAATTCATTTCCATACCAGTCATCTCTCTGCTGTGTGTAAACAAGACCTGCAGCTCAGGCAAAAAGTCTCTACATTTTTGTCACATGACTGTTGGTTTCAAGCAAACCATTTATTTTTGGTAAAGAATAAAAAAAAAGAATAAAGAGATTTTAATGGCATATCATGATTTTAAGCTTAGACCTGCTAAATTTTTCAAACTGAATTGCAAACCACGTATGATTTGTTGACCGACTATCTGAAAGTTTTTTTAAAAGTTGATTTGTTTCAGTTTTTAGAGTTTCCAGCTCTGATAATTGGTGTAATTCTGGTGATTTCTTTAAAGAGAGCATGCTTTTCATAGCTGCCAGCAAGTTTTGAGGTTTAGAGAGTTAGATTCACCTGTAAAATCTAATACAACAACTCAGCCATACACTCCGCTTCAAGAAGCTTCTGCATTTTCAGGGTTTTTTTCATGTTTTTTTATAAAGATAAGAATTCTACTTCTAGTTTATTATTGAGATCAAAGTGGTCCTTCCTAAAATCACTCTCTGGTTGTTGATTAAACCCCTAAAATCTCATCTCTGAGCATCAAAGTTCCACATTTAGAGTTTTCTTTTTAAAGGCACATAACTCAGCCATACATGTTTGAACCACAAACTGAGTCTGAAGAATAAAAATACAGAAAGTTCTGCCTGCAAGCTGATGGGATTGTTTTTAAGTTTGTTGAAACCCAACAAAAACGGTAACATAAGGTATAGCAACAGATCTATACTGACTCACAAGTGGAGTAGTTTTCAACAAATACACTCTTAAGGGTTGCTTCAGAAAACTGTTTTTAAAATACATATAGCTGCATGTTTTGACCCATTTGTGCAGATTTACTGCTTTATTGGAAACAAATGAGTCAACAGAGTAGAAAGTTAGAAAGTACTGAGACAGAATAACAGATTACTGGTTTAGTGTTTTATTGCAAGTAAGAAAAACATTCACTCAACGTCATTCTTATCCTAATTAAATTAGTTGTTTGCTGTGCGTGTTTTTTCCTCTGTAATAATAAGTGGGTTTCTCTATTAGAGGGGGAAGCTGGAGAGCAAGAGGAGCCCACAGCTTCAATAGTCTCTCTGAATTTCATCCTCAGACTCAGTTTATTGTTCTCCAGCAGTGAGCTGCTGTCCAGAAGCAGCGTGTGCTGTAACCGAGAGATATTTGAATGTCTTCGAAGCAGAGTTTTCCTAAATGAAAGGCCGGTCGTGCTTAAATAAAGCCATTAGTCTGTAAAAGTGTCCTGTGGTCAAAGTGCTGGTTCAGCAGCTACAGTCAGGGAGACAAACCGCTGTGCAGGACTCTCAGGGACGTATATTATAAAATAGATCAGTTAATTCCTCCCGGGTGGCTGCCGGTTAGTGGAGTTCACATTCAGAGCAAACCTGTGACTGCTGAGTAAATATTAACTCCACACCAGCAGTCACTGCTCACACTGGGATTAGAGCTGTTGTGGGGTTTGGAATAATAATGTAGTTGTTCTTATGAGTGTTTTGTTCACTAGAAATAAAAGATTTATTCGACATTGTGCTGCTGACAGTCAGTGAAAGCAGTAATCCACTTGCAGCAGAGCCTCACAGTGGTTTTAGAGCAGCTAAGTCGTCTAAAGCCTCGTGCTTTTTAACTTGGTGGGGCTTACAGTATAAAGACTTCCTGTAAGGCTTCCTGCTGTGCTGAAGCATTATGGGATTTTCCTGAAGGCCCCTCCAGATAGGAGCCAATCAAACAGCTGTAATTAAATGTGTATCACAGCTCTGCTCTGTCTGCAGCGCTGATGCACGCCGTGGTGTTCGGTAACGTCACCGCCATCATCCAGAGGATGTACTCACGCCGCTCGCTGTATCACACCCGAACCAAGGACCTGAAGGACTTCATCAGGGTCCACCGGCTGCCCAAAGCCCTCGAGCAACGCATGCTGGAGTGTTTCCAGACCACCTGGTCGGTCAACAATGGGATCGACGTCAGTGAGGTGAGGAGGCAGCAGATTCAGTTTAGATACTTTATTGTTCGCTGCATTATTCATACTTTCTACATACATAGTATATGTAACAATCAGCCACGTACTCGTATGCAAACAGTATGTACACACATTCAAGTACTGTTAGCAACAGTATATTGTAGTCAACCCTCACGATGTTGACAACAATGTTTCCTCACTGTGGGCTCATTTTTCACAGCAACATAAAACCTTGCGTCTTGATAGAAACAATAAAACCATGGTTAGAAGTAGAGAAAACACAGAAATGTCTTTTGTGCTTTATGAAACAGTTAGAATGCCATAAATCACAAAAAAATGACAAGAACAAGTAGAATTTCTTAGATTTTTTGATTTACATAAATTGCAAAAATGTTCAACATTTTTAGAAATGCCCACAAGTGTTACCAGTACTGGAATAAATAGTGACTCCATTTGACTATTTACAATTTACTACCGCTACAAACTTTTCACACGACTCTGCACACCAACTGGATACAGATGTTTCACCATGCAGAATGTATCTCCCAACAACTTGCTCCTCTCTTCACTGTTTTTGAGTCGTGCTGCATTTGCTTGATTGATTCAGTATGTTTGATTCTGATTTGTTTTCATACTTGACTCCTCTCTGCTGTGTAAACACTGCCTACAGTTCAGCCGAGAACTTTCAGCATTTTCTGTATTTAAACACACTAGCCAGAAGAATAACTGGGTTTTTTTTGTTTGTTTCTATTTTATTAAATAGTGGTTACCAGACTTTATTCCGTCATGCCCCTTCTGTGAAGTTTTTTTGTTTGTTTGTTTGTTTGTTTTGGAATAATGCATATTTATTGTCGTGGCAGTTATTATTATTCTGTGTTCACCAGATTCACAGGCGTTACTAAAAGCATCAAATGTGACTCGTTCCAGCATTTATTAAGATTATTAGTTATACCTGGGTTTGGACAGGACATAAATTTAGTTTTCTGCTTTACATTTTCCCACCTAGTTTGGAAATTTTTCCTGTAATTAGAAACTGAAGTGAAGTTTGTGTAAAGTTTTTTTGTGTAGCAAAGCCTCAAAGCCTCCTTCACACCTCCACAGCTCCTGAAGGACTTCCCAGACGAGCTGAGGGCTGACATCGCCATGCACCTGAACAAGGAGCTGCTGCAGCTGCCTCTGTTCGAGTCGGCCAGCCGGGGCTGCCTGCGCTCCCTCAGCCTCATCATCAAGACCTCCTTCTGCGCTCCGGGAGAGTTCCTCATCCGTCAGGGAGACGCTCTGCAGGCCATCTACTTCGTCTGCTCGGGCTCCATGGAGGTCCTGAAAGACAACACTGTGCTGGCTATCCTGGGTAAGTCAGTCTAAAAGGGACGTCTTTTGTCTTTGGCCAACCCTGGTATGTTTGCTGTGATCTTGCTGAATGTGTGCTGCCCCTATGAGGTAAGAAATGAGTCTTAGTAGGAACACAAGCTGCTATTTTTTAAAGATTGTATCTTATTTAATGTAAATACGGTGTATATAAAAAGAATTTCCAACACTTGTAAATAAAAAGGGCTTCCAGGGCCTGCTGCCAAGAAGTGCCCCCACGTGATGATGCTGCCACCACCATGCTTGTTTGTAGTCCAACAAACATAATATCTAGTTTAATGGCCAAAAAGGTCAATTCTGGTCAAATAAGATCAAAGAACCTTCTTCCAGTTGACTTCAGAGTCTCCCACATGCCTTCTGGTGAACTCTATTCCAGATTTGATATGAGCTTTTTTCAACAGTGTCTTTCTCTTGATCACTCTACCATAAAACTATGACTAGTGAAGAACAGGCAGCAGTGGCTGTATGAACAGTTTCTCCCATCTCAGCTGCTGAAGCTTGTAACTCCTTCAGAGGAGTCTTGGGTGTCTTGGTGGCCTCCATCACTCAGTCTTTGAAGACGACCTGCTCCAGGCAGATTTACACATTTGGCATATTCCTTCCTTTTCTTAATGAGGGATTTAAATGTCCCCCAAGAGATATTCAGTGATTTGGAAATTTTCTTCCACCCATCCCCTGACTTATTCTTTTCAATATCCTTTTCACAGAGTTGCTTTGAGTAGATTTGTGTGTGTGTGTGTGTGTGTGTGTGTGTCTTCATGGTGTAGTTATACCCAGGAGTACTGATTGAACAGTGACTGGACCTTCCACATACAGGTGTCTTTATACTGCAGAGACACATTTTTAGATGATCTCCATTTTATTAATTGTGTGACTTCCTGCATCAAGAGGGTCAATGCTTGTGTATTAAAGATAACTTTATTGATCCCACAGTGGGGAAAGTTCACTGTTACAACAGCTCCAAAAAAAGTGTAGAGTCAGTGCAAGAATAGTTGGGAACACCCAGTGCAAAAAGTAGGAAAGAAACAGAAACAGAAAACACATAGTGCAAAAATTGCAAGAGAAGAAAACATTATATACAGAAGGTGTTTTTTTTTTTGTTTTGTATTGTTTTTGTTTTGTTTGTTTTTTTTAAAGAAGACTATATACACAAGGATGAGGTAGTCATGGTTATTGTACATAATGGAATGTGTTTGTTGGTGGAAAAAAAGAAAAAATGCAGCAGTAACAGAGGTACCAGTGGAGTCTATAGTGCAGCGTTGTAAAGTCTGACTGTTGTTGGGATGAAGGACCTGCGGAAACGTTCCTTCTTGCGCTTTGGATGAAGCAGTCTGTCGCTGAAGAGTTTCCAAAGGGAGTAAATACTTTTTATAGTGACAGTTGTAGTTAGTAGGAAAACGATATACTACGACATGTAAAAATATACATATGTTATATGTAATAATATATCTGAACCTACAGTGTGGAACTCTTGTCTCCCACATCTGGCAGTGAAGTAGTCACACAAACACTGTCAATGAATGTTTATGACATAGTCCTTGTGGTCAAGCACCTTCCCATGTGAAATTTTTGTGTTCTATAAAGGACAAGAAAGTTCTGCAAAGTTCTCTCTTGTTTTCAGCTGGCAAGTATTTCTGTCCTTCCCAGAATGATCTTCTGAATGTTTGAATAACTGAAGGAATTCTGAAAATGTTTGTTGTCTCTGAATCTGTGTTTCTGAGGCTGTCATCAGCACACTTTCAAGGTGTAAATACTCAGCCATGAAGTTTGCTAATTACTATACTCATGATGTCTCTTCCAGGATATAAAAAGACAAGATAAAAAAAACAAAAATTCCACTGGATGGGCGCTTTAAGTACTGTGGAGGGTCTTCTCAGCCAAACAATAATCTCTCCAGTAACATACGCAAATGTTTTTCCATCAATATTCAAGTAATCTTCCTATTTGTTTACCTAAATTAGCAGAAAGTGCAACAAAGTCTATTTTCAAATTAAAGGAAAAACAGTAGTGAAATCCTTTAGACTGAGCACAGTTTGATTTGTTGACTGTCATATTGCAAAATTACATGCTGGTTACCTAATTAGACTTAAATACAGTAAGGATGCTCCATTGTTTGAAGGAAATTATGCGTAAATTTGCGATAGAGAGTGGAATGAAAGCTACATTGTGCCCCCTCGGCTCTGACAATTAGCTGTCAAACTGAGACTTGGAGGATGTGAGATAATGGAGATCCACAGGACTCCATGTTGCATCGCTAATGAAGGTGATAGTCGCTAATTTGAAGAAGATGCAGCTGCGTGTCTGTGTGTGTGTGTTTGATATCAAATGCTGGTAATGAAGTACAGACTTCAGAAGGAAAAAGAAAGAGATCATCTCTCAGCTCAGTGATTACAGTTCAGATAATTTCACAATGGTTTCATCCAATCAGACCTGCAGAGCAACTTGATCTGGATTCTGATGGAAATTAGGTTGATGAGCGAGATGAAGGAGAGGAGAAGGAACCGGGCAAACTCTTAAAAGTAAAGGTTTTAACTGCAATTTTTCAAATAATTGACTCTTATTTTACAAAATTTACTTGTAAACTGGTAAAATTACCAAAAAAGCAAAAATGTACATAGAAATTTTAAAAAAACAAAAAAACAACGCAAAGCTTTACATAAACCAATATTTTTAGAAATAGCTATTTGTTCTTTTTACATTTTGTGACCATAAAATTGGACTATTTGACTGTATTTAAATCAGCGAACAACATTGTAGATGTTTGCAGTTATTTTCACAGTTTGTATACCTTGCTGCCAGATTGGACAGTTTTTCTGTACAGAATTAGGTTTACAGTGCAGCACAGACGTGTGTGGTTCAGTGAAACAACAGGAAGGCAGGTCTGAAAACACGCTGATAAAGAGCAGCTATTTAAAGAGTTATCTTCACGTTTGAGTCCAGCAGACAGAGTCAGGATGCCCGCTGTGTCGCCTTTCAGCTCTATAGAAACGTCCTCCTGTCCATTGTGAGTGCAGAAGTAGGAAGTCCTGCTATCAGACCTCACATATGGCAGAGTGTAGACGCCAAAAAAAAAAACAGATGAATGGATGAACTGGGATGTTTGCAGGCGCCTGGACGCTGCTGTTTCTTGTTTGTTGCTGCAGATAGAATGAATAATGTAAGAGGAGGCTGTAGAGCTTCACTCCTCAGGCTTCATATAGTTTCTGCACATCACATGGCAGCCTGAGGTGGAAGAAGGATTCAAATCCCTGGAAGTATCACAGTTTTACATTCTGCATTCAATATCCCACTTAAGGGGAGACACAACAGGTGCATAGCATAAATATTAACCATGAAACTTCTCCAGCTGATTACTTTTGTATTAAAAGTTTGCGAAAAGTTCTAAATATGAGCTCGTTTGCAGAACAGAAATCTGAACTTTGGATAAAATCAACTTTAAAGTTCTTGTTTCACTTTGTTGACATACTGGAATCAAAGTTTTTTTGTTTCTTTTTTGACAGAGGGGGTTTTGGATATATCCTTTATCGCTCTATAAATTGGAAAATACTGTCAGCAGCCAGAGAAAAATCTACTTTTGACAAATAACAAATCCTATAAGTCAGACTGTGAATGATGTATGAACAAACCTCTCTGTGGAAACCTTCAGGATTACAGATGGAAATATAACTGCAAAGTTTAGTAAATGTAAGAGCTGCTAAAATGGAAATTTCTGGATATGTATTTTAAAATTCCATACATTTACTTTTATAGAAATCACAACAACAGATATCATCATGAAACGTCCTGAAACCCAGCTGATTACTTCGATTGATCCTCATGTTGTGTTCCAGCCAAATTTGACCAATTTAATAGTTTTATCTCTGACTGACCTAAGATTCTATAACTTTGTCCACAAAGAGGATTTTGGCACAGAAAATAAATGATATTAATTTGCATACAGTTTTTTGTGTTTTATTCAACTTTTGTACACTCTTGGTGTTACCAGTCAAAAATGACCGGTCGTTAGAAATGAATGGGGAAGACTACGCTTTGAGTAAAAAACTGAGCTCAGGTACATCCTCATTTGCCAGATGGACCCACACACACACACGCACACGCACACACACACACACACACACACACACACACACACTTTGGGTTCCCTGGCAGCCACTACAAGAACCTTTACCCAGTAGAGTCTCTCACCCAAAGGAACAACACCTGCTGGCAGGTCTCACACAAAACTGCAACATAGTTTCAATAATATTAATATAAACTTTTTCCATAGCTTTGGTATAAGGTTTGGTGTAGGTCTTTTTTAAACACATCTGATACCTGATATCTTATCTATACACTGCTTCACTAGGGTCGTGGGGGGCTGGAGTCTGTCCCAGCTGACTCAGGGTGAAGGCAGGGGACACCCTGGACAGGTCACCA
>NW_007579717.1:68143-76558 GCF_000690725.1 Stegastes partitus
TCTATAAAATTCAGTATGTTTTACTGGAAACTCCTACTTATGAGTAAAAATATAAGCAGCTATTAGCATAAAACTTTCCCAGGTTTTACTGATATTTAGACTTTTATTATATTTAGAAGAAGAACAGAGAACTCAGAAATGTGTTCTCTGTAGTATGACACAGTTATAATGCAATAAAGATTTTCCCTGTTCTTATTAAATTGCAGATATGAACTAGTAAAATCACAATATATATATATATATTGAGTTACATATTAACTGCAAAGAAAAGGCCAAAACTGTAAAAATAAATCTCCACATTAACAATCTGTATTTTTATGAATAGTAGTTTGTTCTCCTGCAACATTTGGCTGTAAGTTACACTGTTTTTACTGTATTTAAACTAGAAAAAAAAAAAAGTAGTTGTTTTATGGATTTTCTCAGTTTTGTTAAATTACAGATAATATCTAGTAAAATCCTGAAAAGGATATTAATTTATATATTGAAAAGTGGCCAAAACTGTAAATAATGTCTATATAAAAATATCTATGTAACATATGTAAAATTACACATTTTGTTTACTGCATTTAAAACAATAGTTTGCAGATATTTGCTGTTATTTTACTGATGTTAGAGTTTTGGAACATTACAGCGTTCCACTATTTTAACATATTTACAGTAACACTAGTTTCACTAATTTTGGTATTTAAGAAAAAAACATCGTATAATTAAGTGTTATTGAAGGAGAATGACTATTTTCATCAGGCTCATATTGACAAAAGCATATTAAGATCAGTAACTTAACTTCCTTACATGCCTTCAGTGAAGATTAATGAGGAAGTTGTTGAGGGAAAACTCTGTGTTAATGGCCTTTGCAAAATACAGCATTATTAAGTGCTTTATAATGAGCCAAAATACTACTAACATGCACACTAATAAGCAGCTGTGAGGTGAGTGTATGAACATAAAGTGTCCTGGAAAGCAGTAAACTGTCTTGGAAGAGGTGTGAAGGTGCATCAGGGCTGATTAATGTTGTTCTGTGAGCTGTCGCAGGTGTCACAAGCTTTCAAAATGTTATTTAGTCAGATGTCTTTACTGGCAGTCAGTGTCTGTAATTAGTGCTGTGTTCAGGGGAAAGTTTTGTGGGTGGCTCACAGTTATGCTTTATAACCAAGCAGGAGCCAAACCACATATCAGGGCTTTTCCTGAGTCAGACTGGACCTTTGGGGGAGACGCTCAGCAGGAAATATGAAGCCAAGGCAATGAGCATCTGTTACCTTATTTGACACAAATATGTGCGTTTTCCTGTTATTTCTGGCAGACAAAACTGTCCATTATGCCGGAGCAAATAAAATCCAAATGAACTAAACTGGGTAAAGAAATTGAATTGCTATTTTTAGTTTCTATTCTAATCATTTTGGCACTTGAGATTTCATTTAGTGCTGAATAAATCCTCTTTGTAGGGGCTCCAGAAATTCCCCTCTGCAGGAAAAAAAACCCTTCACAGAGCATTAGCTTGGTGCAGAACATTACTTCAGTCGCTACCAAACAACAACTTCAACACGTCTGATGAAAGAAGTGTGAAATGTTGTCTTTCTGATTCTGAAACAAAGATGTTTTCTGCCTAACAGCTGATGTGTCCAGTTTACCATGTAGGAAGGCTTCACTTTGTATGAATTAGGCCCAATTTTAACTCACAGTTGGCCGTCTCGGCCCAAATTTCCATTTGATTAACTGCTCCGATGATCACAGTTGAGCTTTTGCATGATCTAAGGCAGGGGTGTCAAACTCATTTTCATCCTGGGCCACATGAGCATTATGTTTGCCCTCAAAGGGCCAGTTGTAATTGTATGTGGCTGTAGTGACTGTATAAATGTAACGACTCATTTACATATTGGTAAATAATTGTCTCTGCATTTGCGCTATGAGATGACTTGTTGTTGTAAATATGCGCTATACAAATAAAATTGAATTGAATTGAATTGAATTGATTATTATTTATTCTATGTACAAATACTGTACATGCCTAACCTAAAAGTTAAATATATGTAGCAGGGCTCCAGACAAACGTCTCCAATGGAAGCAACTTTCTTCGCTGGTCGCACCAGCTAATGATTTGGTCCCCCATCCCATAATTTGTTGGTTCAGCATTGCCACAGCTATTAATGCACCATGCAGCTGATGAATAGTTGTTTTTGCATAACTTAGTTATGTTGCAATGATTTTAGTGATACAAGACTTGTTATCTGTAAAAAAAAATGTTTTAACCTGAAAAGAGATTCATTTTGTCACCGGTCCTCTTCTGATGTCACTCATTAACTGGACACAGGCTAAACAATTGCTGAACATGTGTACAAGTTGATGGTACATTTCACCAATGTTCCCTAAACGCCTCATATGCTGCTCCGTTAGATGCTACCGTGGAAAGAGGGTTCTACACAAATTTGCCCAAGTTGAAAAGTTTTCTATTAGCAGAGTTTATTATGAACAGATGTTTCCACAAGCTGAGCGCATTTTAAATGTCCAGACCACTGGCCATCATGTTTATAGAGTCAGAATCGTGATCGCTGTTAAAATGTGAGTCTTCCAGATTGAATGTGGGGCTACTTCTTCTTCCTAACTGACTCAGTGGAGATCTGTCTGCCTGAACCTGAACACTTTTATCATCAGGTGTGTCGGACCTCTCCCTCTTTCTGTGTGTGTGTTTTTTTGTTTTGTTTTGTTTTGTTTTGTTTTTTTAGCATAATCGGCCATATATCATTTTATCATTGGAACACGGGAACAGCAAAACTGACCGTGAGTCAATGCGGAAGAAATACGACTATTTCCAACCACAATAACTGGAGCAGCAGCTACCTGTGCCGACGGAAGGAACCAGATCAGCCTGATGATCATCGTTCACTCGCACAATGTGACCACATGAAACTTTAGCTGGCACACGCTTAAAAATGGTCACATATGAGAACATTTTGGTCGCAGTCTGGAGCCCTGTGTAGGCACTTTGCTGTGTTATTATAACATAAATAACATTATATTACGTTATATTATATCAGGTGAATCCTATTAATTTATCAGATTAGGAAACACACATAAAATGATGTGGCAGGCCAAAATTGGCCCACGGGCCAGAGTTTGACACCTATGATCTAAGGGATGTCTGACATTTAGGAATTTTCCCCACATAGCTGTCATCAGGCTGAGAACTTTTTGAAGCGTCCTCATTTGAAAAACTGAATATCTGATGATTCTTGCTGTTTTTACCGAGAAACGGTGTCGCTTTTGTGATCATTGTTTTTTTAAAGACGGCTTGCCTTTCAAACCCTCCGGTGTCTTCAGGGGCTCAGAGGGTTAATTGCTCCAATTATCACTGTCGAGCCTTTGGATGACTAGAGGTATCCTGTATCCTCTGGCAGCTCAGAAATGTTCCCACATAGCTGTAATCAACCCTGTAGGGAGCCTGTTTTTAGGGATGTCAACGGATATTTAAGATTCTGTTATATTTGTGTCTGTGTAGATATAGTTCAGATTTTGGTCTGTGACAGCAAAATTGTGGAATATTAAGATAAAGTTGTTGCTGTTGTGTTTATTATGAAATAGATGTACAAGTAGTTCTGTCCTTTAGTACTACCTATTTATGGACAAAATGCACAAAAACTGATGTTCAAGTGGTTTACACCTGTCTATGCATGTGTGGTTTTTTTTGTTTGTTTGTTTGTTTTTCAAATTTTGACAAAGATACCGGTACTGGAGTAATGATTTACACCTTGTTGTTGTTTTTAACTGCCACTGTGCTGTGCTATAAAGCTGGACTTTGCTGCAATAGAGACCTTTTTGGTTCATATCCTCTGTAAGAATTTCTCTATGTCATTCTCCTTTTTTAAACAGAAGTTGTAAGTTGTAGCCGTGCAGACAGGGCAAGTAAAAACTATTAATATAAAGCCTGCCTGCTTTAAACACCCACAAGTAGTGACATCTTTAAAAGTTGTTGAGAATGTTTTGGAAAGGGAATTCTTGAAAAGTGAACCTGGATGTAAATGTGTGGTCAGATGCAGGTCTCCACACTTACAGTAAACATCACCGAGACGTGTGAGAGAAAAGGCTCGTCCTTTGATTTCCGCTGTGGTTTTGTTGCGTTTTGTGAAGTGGTGCGATCAAATGTCCTCACTTACATTAGTCTGTGGGGATGTGAAGGCGGATCTGTGTACCAGTGAAGCCTGATTCTGCAGACAGAATGTGGGTGGGAAACCAGCGAGTCCTGCTCCACACGGCTGCTTTCACCACAAATATCACAGCGACCAGTCTGGCTTCACATGTGATGCCTCCACCTCAGTACACTTTGTTTACTCCATATATCAAGTCATCTAATAAGTTCTGGGATCCTTTTTATTTTCATCCTGTTCTTTTCAGATATGTTTGACTCTTAAGTTCCTTCCAGTTTAGCCGGCGACTCATGTGCACAGAGGACAGATGGACAGACTGATAGAGGTCCTTCAAGGCACATGAGTTTCATTTCATGTTTCTTGCATCTGCTCGTCCTTTTATCTGAACCATGCGACCATTTCAAGTAGCTTCAGCTCCAGTTTGGATTTCCATGGAGAGTGATAGTTAATGCATGAAACTTCTATTAGAAGGCAACTTTTCACTGTAGAAACTCCGAGCAGGCACAAGCATTTATAGGAATAATTGGCCTTTTGGTCTTTATGTTTCTCTTTAGTTTTGGTATGGATGATTTTAAACCTCTTTGGGTTGTAATACACTGTATTAAAAAGAAATAATAAAGGATTAGCCCGATATTGGCATAAAAATGTGTATCTCTCAATATCGTTATTGTTTTTTTATAATATAATGAAAACCGATAAAATAATGCCTGGATTTCGCTGGCATTTACCAAATGATGACAACATCAAACTGCGTCATGAAGCATGTGAACAAGTGTGGCTGCAGTAACAAACATATATCACAGTATTGGTATCGGTTGATATCGGAATTGGAAGTTGAGAGTTGGACAATATCAGCATATCGGATATTGGCAAAAAGGCCAATATCGGACATCCCTAGAAATAATTTAAAACAAATATGTGTTAAAAAGGGAAATTCAACAGCAAGGGTGCCAGAAAAAAAATGCTTTAAAAAATGGTGAAATATTGCAATGCTTAAAACTATTTTAAAAAAACAACAACACATGGTGACAAAAACAGCAATTATATATAATTATGATATAATCGATACAATTTTACTAGCAAATGTGTTTTTAACAAAAAAGACAAATTATCCGTTTTTATATTATTTGCAGTTTTGATCTATTATTATGTATTTCTTTACTTATTGCAGTTAACATGTAATTTAATATATTTATGTGATTTTACTAGTTATTATCTGTAATTTAATAGGAACAGGAAAATATGTAAAATATTATCAAACTGTTGTAAAGAATGACAGGTAAAAAATGTGTATTTCTGACCTGTCGATGAACAAAGCTGTCCATTGTTCTTGAGTAAATGAAAACCCAATTAACAAATGTAGTGTAGGCACCAAAAATGCCTCTATGAAGGAAAAAAAACAGAATAAATTAAGTTTACACAACAATTTGACTCAAATGTAATCATATAGCACCAGGTCACAATATAAATAATTCCAGGTAACTTCACATAGTACGCGCTTATATTATTAAATTATAAAAAGGAAGCCAGTGATTCCCTCTGAGCAGCATTTGGTAACTGTGTGAAGAATAAAGTCCTTCTCTCTTAATGCTCTGCTAACACCACAGTCTAATCCCTGCAACGCTTCACAGATTCACCTTATGTTCATAAACCTCCTCGCAGCTATTTAAGAAAATAATTGTGAATCAACCAACGTTTAGGAGTGGACGTTAGGGCAAGTTATCATACAAAACACACACACAAAAAAAATCTAATTGGACATTGTGTGGTCAGACAAATTGCTGCACCTGTAACAACAGCTTAGAATAATTTCTTTAGTTGGCTGTCTCGCAGGGTGAAATCTAATTTCCTCTGGATGTGCTTCAAAGCTTTTGCAACACTAATCCAACAAACTGGGCGAGCTTTCCTGAGGTGTGTTTGTGTGCAGCAGACGGGTGATGGACGGAGGAGATGGGGGAGCAAGGGGAGGATTTCTTGTGCATTCGTGTACATGGTGGGGACAGATGTACATGCTTTAAAAGTCAGTTTATCAAAAGGTCGAGGTGTGTTGAATTAATGGTGTGTACCTGTGTTTCTGTGTGCGGAGCGAAGTGGATTTATCTTCAAATGCCAAGCCCCCGGCCCATATTTGATCTTGATCATGACACACATACACATCAACAGACAGACTGCGGTGCTGTGCTGCTATTAATAATAAATACATTTTACATTATTAAAACAGCTCGATTATTAATGCTGAAGCGTGGAACCTGCAGAGCCCACAGAGCTCTTGGCAGGGCGCAGCCCGTCGTGGCCTTTACCCAGAACCTGCAGCGCTCTTCCAGGAATGATCCTGTGTCCATGTTGATAATAAAAAGCTTCATGTCAAACTGATGGCCACCAACACAAACACATCTCGCAGAGTTAAAGTGCAACCAGGCAGGATGAATTAGAGTCACGGCTGCGACGTTTTGCAATCCTCGTGCTGAACACCGTGCTGCGTTTACAGAACCTGAAACATTCAAACACAAATTCCAATTAGTCATAATGTTGTTTCCAGCTTGTGGAATACATATGTTTATTTATTTTTTTAATCTTAAGCTATAATTTTACCCCCACAGAAGCAGCAACTTGGGAATGACAATGTTTTTGATTTATTGACTGTAATTGATTATTTCCTCTAATTAGAAATTGGAAAGCACTGCAGAGGTACAAATCTGCTTTCCATAGGCTGTTGATACGTGTATTTTTTCTGGTGTTTTTCCCTTTTTTGACTACTTTATTGCTGATTATCGCTGCCTGTACTGTTGATGTTCCATTTTATTTCAGAATATTAAAATGGCTGCAACATGCACACTAGGTCCTCTGGTTTTCAGTGTCTTTACTTGATCGTGGCTCATAAACTGGTAACCTTTGCTGTCCAGAGTGACCAGACCTCCTGTCTCTAAAACTGACAGAAAGGGGGTTTCAGCCACAGTTCCATTATTATAATATCATAGTGTCTAGTTTTATTATTACATTACTGTTGGGTCTCAGCCTCTGTGTGTTGTTACCAGGTAGAGCGGTGTTTTGTATAGTTTTCGTGGCGTTCAGTGTGTGGTTTCCTCAGGTGTAGTCGTGGTTTTGATAGCAACACAGGGTTCTGTCTGCAGTGTGTGGTCTTGTTGGGTTATTGTTCTAATGCTGCTCATGATCCTTTTTTTTTGGTGGTCTCAACTGTTGTCTTGGTTGTGCTGTGTTAAAAACGTTGTCTTATCACGACTATTTTATCTTGTCTATATGTTTGCGATCTTATATATTTGCTGAATCCATTATTCTCTAATTTGCCATTTGTTTTACTGCACAGCACTTTGTAACTGAAAGGTTTTATGCAAAGAAAGTTGCTATTATTTTTATTTAATGCAGTAAACACATGTACAGAACTTTGGGCTCGCTGTTCTACTGAAGCCTATCTACCCACTTGTTGGCTGATTACAGTAACCTGATCACCTCTGTCCACATGCCCTTCTTCTTGTGGCTAGCTCAGTGTAACATGACTTCTTTCATACGCTACAGTTGCTCACTTCTCATAACACTGAGCCAACAGCACACACACATTACCGACAAAGCAGCATTCTTTTAGCCCTAGAACCCAATGGACGCTCTTTGCTTCCAAATTCACATTCCTTCTGTTCTGTTGAATTGCCCTCAAGATGTTTATCGCAGCAAAATGTAGCGCATATGAAGTCAAACTGCACAATTTCACCTTTCCAACAATTCTAGTTGTTTATCTGTGCGACAAACTATTGGTGAGAAAAAACTGTCTTGAGTATAGTTACAACCTGCACTTAGCTCCACATATATTACTCTGCTTTGAATTGCTCATGGATCAGACTGAGATGCAGTCATTTAGTCTCCGCTGTACATCAATCGGTGCACTCCTTGTTGCATGTGCAACACTGCTCACCTTATGTTTGGTGTTTTATTCTCAGAGTGAACCAGTTATTGTCTCAGATTGTTGCTGAGTCTTTCATAAAATGTGTGTGCTCCTTTATGTTTCCCTTTGAGTTGGAATGGGAACTCCTGTGTTGTAGTTATTTAGTCATCCTTATATACACAGGTCCATGAACGTCTCGTTACATTGGACGGCATGTACACCACTGCTTAGCTTGTGTTTGGTGTTTCATCATTGGGTTGAAGTAGTTCTTGTCTCAGATTGTTGCTGAGTCTGAAGTGTAACAGGATGTTCTGTTTTGAAAACTTCCTTCCATGTTTCTGAAACGCTCCAACTACCTAAGGGATGGCAATATTGCTCTGC
>NW_007579717.1:76667-80612 GCF_000690725.1 Stegastes partitus
ATAGATAGATAGATAGATAGATAGATAGATAGATAGATAGATAGATATATAGATAGATAGATAGATAGATAGATAGATAGATAGATAGATAGATAGATAGATAGATAGATAGATAGATAGATAGAAATAGAAATAGATATAGATATAGATATAGATGTAGATATATCCTCAGGGTGAACCAGTTTTTTGTCTCAGATTGTTTCTGAGTCTTTTGTAATATGAGTGTTCTCCTTTACTTGTCCCTCTTTCTTGGTCGCTGCATCTTGGCTCATCCCTCCTCACACCTCCAAGCATGTGAGTCTTAGGTTGTTAATAGACTTTTAACCATGTGAGTTGGAGGTGAAAATATATATCAGGTACTCCCTCTTGGTCTGGTAGAAGTAACATAACCTCTTGGATGAAGGTGAAAACTCTTCAGAAGCAAGTCCATTTGCTTTTTGTTGGAGCTCTTAGAATTCAGTGAATATAATGATGACGTTTATTTTTGTTGGCCACTAATGTGTTTTCCAATTTTGCAGACATATAGTATCCCACCATTATGGTTCTGCTATGGCCAGATTCCAGACAATCTGGATAGCTGAGAAAATTCTGAAAAAAAACAAGATACAACATGACTGGCCCTTATAGTGACCGAGATGAAAGCTTGTCTAACAACAGCCTCACAGGGCTCATTTGGTTAAAGGGAAACACTCAGCTGCTATCTCTACCTGAACGTTCCCTAAATGTTTGTGATGTGACTGTTGGTCACAGATGGAGTTTTTAGTTTTCTACTGATTAGTGCAAACATTTGATTCTTGACAAAGTTTTAGATAAGATAATCCAGAATAAAGGGATGAAATAAGGAAAAATGATAGGATAGTAGGATTTTATGCAGTCTGCAGTTCAGCCTAATGTCTGAGTTTTCACATGACTGTTGGTCGTATTTCACAGCTTATTTTAAAAGTAGAATAAAGTGATTTTCATGAAATATCCTGATTTTATGGTTGAATTTGTTTCATTTAGTCCCACAGAAACACAGTTGATTAGTTCATGGATTGTCGGAAAGTTAAAAATCTGGCGATTCTTTTTGTTTTACAGTTTTGGATCTGATAAATATTATAATTTTGGAAAGTTTATAAAAAGGTAACATGCCTTTCAAACCTGCCAGAATTTTGGGGGGTTCATAGTGTTCACAGAAAATAAAACATCTAAGCAGCCGAGGCTTTAAGTCAGTAACAAGGAGAAAATATGGACGTTATGACGTTATTATTAGATGTCATCTGACCAAGATAAGAGCTTGAAAGTAAAGGTATTGAAATTAGCATGTAAATAGCGTCACAGGGGGTTATTTGGTTGGATGGTAATCAGAGATCTTTATATTTTAGAGGTCAACTCTCCTGCACACGATAAATCCAATAAATCAACACGACGACTAGTTCTTCATTACAGCTGGATCAGTGACGTAACACTGACATCAGTTTGTAAATTTGTTCTTAAATTGACCTTTACTTTGACACAAAATCAGCGCACTTAAAAGCGAAGGAACAGAAAGTGACACTAGTAAAAACACTGACCTTTCATTTCATTACACGTCCTGCTGGGCCGAGAAGCCTAATTTGTTAAGATGTCTGGATGAGAAAAGCAGGTTCAGTGTCAATGTTGGACCTGTGAGAGGTTTGTTTGCATAATACAGCTGTTGTATCTTCCACTGAGACGATCATTTTTAAAAAAAAACAACAAAGTACTGAGTGTAAATTTACATTTAGAAGAGGAAGAAGATAAGACACACCAGAGACAAACAAGCCGGTAAAGACTTGAAATGGGTGACACTGATAAAACGAGCTTCTTTCATAAGCTTTGTGTTCCCTGCCCTCGTCTTTTTCACCCCTACTTTGGAGACCAGACAGATACACACTCTTAAATGTCACTTTCAAGTGTTTGTCTCCTGCTCACTTTAACATTTTGCTGTGATTACGAGCAGAAGCGTTCGCCGCCGCCGCCGGCTCCGCTGCCACCCATCATCTCCGTGTCAAAGTCGATTCGAGCTGAACTGTGTTGCGGAGGGTGGGAAGGAGGGGCAAGAAAAAAAGAGTGGAGGAGAGGAAATGTGAGTGATGCGAGGACGATAAGGAGACAGACGGAGCATATGAAGGGCCCATCATGCCAAATTAAGTAGAAGCACAGCTTGTCGGAGGGGAGGAGGGATCAGGAAAAGGAGGCTGCAGATGACGGTTGGATGGTGACAGCAGGATGTGGAGGAGGCTGGAGGTTCGGAGGGCCGAGTCCAATAACTGCTGCTGCTCACATGGCATGCGCCCAGCTGCTGCCTCCCCCCCCCCTCTTCATCCTCACTCCATCCCTCCCCAGTCCACCTCTTCTTCCTCTTTTGCATCCACCTCCACACTCCATCACCCATTTTAGGTCCCTGCCCTCCCTCCATCTTGCCTCTGTTTTCTCTCTGCTCATGTCTCTCCAGCCCCCTCTTTTCTCTTCTTTTCTTTTCTTTGCAGCCCCGAGGAGTCTTTGTCTGACTTTTTCCCTTTTTTTTCCTTTTTTTTTTTAATCCAAATACTGCAGGGGGCTTTGTCTGTCAAACTCCTCACAAATGAATGTTTCCTCTTATAGACTGCAATGAATTTTCTTTGTTTCTTCTCACATGCTGTGTGGTTACAAGCAAAGAACTAATAACTAAAAAATACATCAAATCTGTTGTTACCCTGAATAGAACCTTTATCTGTGTTTCTTCTGGTGGTTTATTTAGACTGGGAGATGCCAGCTTTTAAAAAAAAAAAAAAACCCTCAAAAGCACTCATGCATTTGTTTGGAAAAATAATAATTGACATTAATCCTTTTGCAGCAAAGCCAAAGAGTAACTGGCGCTCGCTGCGATGATTCACCAGAGTCATTTGGAATTTATATATTAAGGAGATATTGCAGCAATCTGGATCTCTCAATTAACCTCCTGGACCACCAGCAGTTTTTTTTTCTTTGCTCCTGTCAGATTTTTCTTCACTGTGGGCTGATTTTTCAGTGCAATAAAAAGTCCTGCACCTCGATGGAAACATCAGAACCATGAAGAAGTAGAGAGAACTCAGAAATGTATTTTTTACAGTAAGACGGTTAAAATGCCATAAATCTGAAAAAAGGAAAAAATACTGTTACAAAAACTGGGGGAAAAATAGTTGCTCCACATGCTATAGATAGTTTATTGATGCGTTTTTAAAACCTCTACAAACGCTGCGTTTTCCTCTATACTCTCCACATCAGCTCTAGGAAGATGTTTCACCATGCTGCATGTATCTTGCAACAGCTTGCTCTTCTGTACATTTATTTTTTGTCTTATTTTCCTCTCAGTCTCGCTTGTTGTCTCTCTCTGCTCTATGGAAACACTTGCTGCAGTTCAGCTGAAAACTCTCTTAGTTTTTATCACATGACTGTTGGTAGGGCTGCAAGGTGGCTCGGTGGTTAGCACTGTTGCCTCGCAGCAAGAAGGTCGCCAGTTCGAGTCCCGGTGCCCCCACCAAGATCTTTCTGCGTGGAGTTTGCATGTTCTCCCCGTGCAGCGTGGGTTCTCCCCGGTTTCTCCAGCTTCCTCCCACAAGTCCAAAAACATGTTGAGGTTAATTGGTGATTCTAAATTGTCTGTAGGTGTGAATGTGAGTGTGCTTGTTTGTCTGTCTCTAAGTGTAGCCCTGTGATAGACTGGTGACCTGTCCAGGGTGTCCCCTGTCTTCGCCCTAAGCTCAATAGAAGCTCTAATATTTTATCAAAATTACTTTATTCTACTTTTAAAATTCATCAAAAACAAACCTTTAACTGCCACTTACTGTTATGTGACAAAAATTCAGAAATTATTCAGCCAACCTGCATGATCATGATATGTTTTATAATTTTATTTCTTTTTATCTGGATTTTCTTATTTAAAAATGTGTGATTCTAAATTGTCCGTAGGTGTGAATGTGAGTG
>NW_007579717.1:81148-82948 GCF_000690725.1 Stegastes partitus
ATGAATTTTAAAAGTAGAATAAAGTGATTTTGATAAAATATTAGAGCTTCTATTGAGATTTTGTGTAATTTTCCCACCAGAAACCACATGATTGGTTCATGGACTGTCGAAAAACTGAAAACTGGCAATTTTTTCTGCTTTTAGTGTGTCTAGCTGTGATAAATGGTGTAATTTTGTAATTTTGTTTTTAACAACAACATATCTTTCAAACTCGTCAGCTGGTTTTGGGGTGAAAGAAAATAAAACATCCAAACAACAGATACTTTAAATCAGTTATATGGTAGAAATTATGACTCCTGTCAAACTTAATTTCAGACGTTGTAAAGCTGCCTTAGTTGTTTCTGGGAACTTTTGTCACATTGAGTGGCAAGTTTGGAGCCATTATTTCTGTAATTCGGCTTACAACAATCTGTAACTTTTTCAGGCTTCTGTCATGTCATTTGCCTTCAACTTACTTTCTGCTGAGACTTTTTCTGCTTTCAGTGAAGCTTCCAGCTCAATTCCCCACATTCTGACAGCTTCAGATCCTGTCAGAGCTCCGACTGACGCTGAGTCTTTCCAGCATCTTTTAGCGCTTTCGCTTCAACCTTGTCAGCCTCTTTCGCTAATTGCATTCTGACTGCCACTTCGCCCTCTTTCAGTATTTCAACTACTGCAAATGTTGATACTGCTCATCAGTTTCCTTCCGAGAGCGTTTAGCCTTTTCTGGTTCCAGTTCTGCATCATATGAGGCCATTTTTTTGTCTGTGGCAGCAGCTGACTGGCAACGAGGAGCATCTCGGGAATTTACTGTCAAGTGGCCTCGATTTGATTTGATGCAACATGTTTGTTGATCAACAAATCATTGACTCAAATAACACACAGTCTGTTCATTTGTTTTGTTTGTTTGAGGCTAAAATGTAAAACCACGGCAGTAAATGGAAAAAATAGAGAGGGTCTTGGATGATGTTTAACTGGCATAGCAAACCTTCCTTGTGTGTCTCACCTGTGCTGGTTCTCCTGTGCAGGTAAAGGAGACCTGATTGGCTCCGACTCCCTGACGAAGGAGCAGGTGATCAAGACCAACGCCAACGTCAAAGCTCTGACCTACTGCGACCTGCAGTACATCAGCCTGAAGGGGCTCCGCGAGGTGCTGCGCCTTTACCCCGAGTACGCCCAGAAGTTCATCAGCGAGATCCAACACGACCTCACGTACAACCTGCGGGAGGGACATGGAGCCGACGTGAGTAAACAATAAGCTAGTGTGACAAACAAAGTGCAAAATGATGTGCAAATTGTGCTGGGAGAAGAAAGAGGTTGCAAAATTGTGCTGGTATTTACAATAAACCTATCTATTGATGTCTTCTGTGCAGTATGACACAGTTATAAAGCCATACATCATAAAAACAACAAAACTGGGTTTGAAAAGAATCACAAAGCTTTGTTGTCATTGTACCAAACTGTACAAAAAGATTTGCTACTCACATAATCTTGAACACACCTGCACCCATATTCAAGATTTAAAACATAATAACAGCACAACAAGAACTCAATAAGAACGATATAAAATATTACACATAACTAAAATTAGATGTACAATATTTTTCTAACTGTCCACAGGTTTTATCTTCAATCATCTAAAACACACATTTTGGATGTGGACTATATTTACAGTATTAGCTTTTTTTCTTCTTCTTCTTCTTCTTCTTGAGGTCAATGTGTAAATGAATACTTTCTTTTGTTCTTTGTGATTTTACTAGATTTAAACAGGCAAAATCCATAACAGTTCAAAAATTCTTTACTATTTTTCAATTCTTAGTA
>NW_007579717.1:83449-89315 GCF_000690725.1 Stegastes partitus
AAAATGTTGTTGGATTTTTTTTGTGTGATTTTAGAAGCTATTATGTGTCATTTACCAAAACTGGGAAAATCTATCAAATAACAATATTTATTTATTTATTTATTTATTTTAAATACAGTTAAAGACTGTTGAAACATTCATATTTTACAGTGCAAATCAAAAATGCTCATTTATATGGAGTTGGCCTGAGGAGACGCTCAGCTTAAGACGGTTTCATGAAAGTAAATAAATAAATCTTAGTATGACCTCTATCCTGCTGCTTGAAACTACACACATGTGTGCACACGCCACAATCTGAGCTTTTAAGTTCTCCTCCAACATCTGCCTCCAGCTCTCTGACTGTGCCTTTGCTTGGTGCAGCAGCAGCAGCAGCAGCAGCAGCAGCAGGGACCAGAATAGCTTAGTGCTGCTGTTTGAAGCCGTCCTGCTGCTAAAAATAGAGCAGAGGGGAAGCACGGGTCTCCCTGCCTGGCTGCCCCCCCCCATCTGCCGAGCTAAGATTGGATCCTGCTTGATATAAATAGCTCCACCAGAAGAGAGAAGAAGAAGAAGGAGAAGAAGGAGGGGAGGAGGGGAAGCTCATTTTCTCTCCTTTTTCACTGCAGTGGTTTCTCCGGGGCTCTTACTGCAGAGTGTGAGCCGAGTGCAAATGTGTGCACATGTCAGTGTGAGTCTGCAGAGGAAGGCTCACCGCTCGACGCACAATCTCAGGTCTGGGCTGCAGATGTCCGTCCTGGTTATCTATGCAAAAGCCCTTCTGGTACCAGCAGCCCAGGAGAGTCTATTTGCATGTGTTTGCAAGTTGAGACGGCTGGAGGAAAGAAGCCTGCAGAAATCGAGCACCCTCTAAACAAATACTTGAAGGAGCAGTCTCAAAGGACGGAGCTGCATGTTCATAGCAACAGACGAAAAAAAGAAAAAGGCCACGTGACGAGAAATGTAATAAGAAACGCTGCTTGTATCTCGTGTTTCAAAGTATGAGGAATATCTGCCAGGTTTTTTCCAAAGCCCACAATGACAATACACGATTCTGCAGTGAGAGAATTGTAGAAATGTGTTCACTCATTATTAGAGCTGCAACAAGTAATTGATCTCAATCCTCTGATTATAGCTTCTTAAATGTGAATATTTTCTGGCTTCTTTCCTCCTTTATGACAGTAAACTGAATACCTTTGGGCCAAACAAGACATTTTGTTAGTAGAGCTGTAGCAACTAATTAATTAGTTGTCAACTGTTAAATTATCGCTTGATGAATTGTTGATTTTCTTTGTCATTAACTCAACGTCTTTTAGTTTTGGACTCCTGAAGGCGTCGCCCCGGGGGTTTAAAAACAGACAAAAATTCCTCAAATGTCTTGTTTTCTCCAAAGACGTTCAGTTTACTGCCACAGAGGAGGAACGCAAGCAGAAAATATCCTCGTTTAAGAAGCGACAAACAGAGAATTGAGACATTTTTCAGTTTAAAAGTTACCCAAACTGATGAATCATTTATCAGAGAAGCAGATGATCAATGTCATAGTCGGCAGCTAATTGATTATTTGCATTATAACAGAACATATGGATATTATATCAGAGCTGCAACCGACCAGCAGCTACTGGCTTTATCCATTTTCTGAACACTTCTGGTGTCCAGCTCTGTACGCTTGAGGATTTTATGCTTTTCTTTGCTGCAAATGGAATACCATTTAGTTTTAGACAACTAAAGACATTTCCTCGCTCTGTTGCGTGTTAATACTGACAAAAACTCCTCAAATGTTTTGTTTTGTCCAAAGATACTCAGTTTGCTGTCATAAAAAAGAGGAAAGAGACCAGATAATATTAACGTGTTGACTGTTTTTCAAACTCAAACTAGTTGCCGACCTATTTCTTAGCTGACAGCTGATTGATTAATCGTTCCAGCGGCAGATAGAAATACTGCAAAACATTGAGAGACATGATAAAAAAGACGAGAAAGGACAGCTCTCGTGGAGGTCAAACTGCGGAAAAAGCAGAGGATCAATGCTGTAAGTGTTGCTTGTGTTTCCAGCGTCCTTCCTGCTGATTCACCGACTGTCATGACCCCACAGCCACGAGCCAAACAATGCGATGTGCAGCCAGTCGAGATGTGCAGCGAGCTGCATGAAGCTGCACAACAGAGCTTCGTACTCCGCTGTTCAAGTCTCTGCTGACACATGTAGCAGCACATGGCGACACAAACTACACTGTAAAAAGCATCTGCAGTTCCTGATCGTACTTTAAGTTCTTAAATTAGAAATAATATCTAGTAAACTCACAAAAAACAATTAATTTGAAATGAATGAAAAATAGTTTATTTATCCCAGAAGGGAAATTCAATATTCAAATTTACGTGTTGACTATTAAAAAAGAAAAAAACATCCATAAAAAAACGGACTAAAACCAAATCAAACACAAATAGTGTTGCATGTTTTTTGTTTTTGTTTTTACAATATGTGGACGTGAAGTTACACCGTTTCGCTGTCTTTAAATCAACTAAAAATGTTATTATTTCACACATTTTTGCTGGTTTTTGGAAGAAATTTTTTGTGTGTTAAGGACAGAAAAACAGAAAATCTCTCAAACTGTTGTTTTAGATTTTAGACATTCTCTAAAATTGTGGATCATATATGTTTACTGAAATTACAACAAATAAATGTTGACAGTGAAAAAGAATAAGAAACTAATAGGAAAATTACATTATTTAAATTACATTAGTTAAATGATCTAAAAATATAAATATTCAATGTATTTGCTGTTATTTAAATTAAAAAACGATAATTGTAAAAAGAAAACATGCAGTTTAAAACTATAAATGTTGTGCACATCAGACATTTGTATTTTGACTAATCTTTCCTTTAACAATGTGTGACCATAATTTACACTGTCTTACTGTATTTAAATTAGCTACAAAATATCATTATTTTAGAGATTTTGTGTTATTTGGAAGAAAAAATATTTTTATTAAGAACTACAAAATACTAAACAATTTTTCAACAATTATTTTATAAATTTCCCCAGTTTTGTTCAATTCCAAATAATATCTAATAAAAATCACAGGAAAAAAAAACGATTAATTTGCATAATGAATGTAATTGTAAAAGCAACAACAAAAGGCTAAATCTGTGAATAACAACTCCATCAAAAATCTGTATTTTTACAAATAGTAATCTTTTCTTTTACAGTGTATGACGATATAACTACAGTGTTACTGTATTTAAATCAGCTAAAAATATAATTATCTTACAGATATTTTACGTTATTTGAAAGGCAATTTACATGTAGAAAACACATTAACACACACACACATAAAACCTGTAAATATATCTGCATCAAAAATCTGTGTTTTTACAAATAGACCATAAAATTACAGTCTCGCTGTAGTTTTATGTATTTACAAATCTACTGAAAATGTCATTACTTTACAGATATTTGCTTTTATTTTCATTCTTTTTGCAGCTTTTGAACATTAAAGTATATATTTTCTGGCACCGTGCTGCCACATTCTCACTGTTTATTCTACTGAATTTCTTTTTTTTTACAGTGCAACACTCTGCACGCAAACAAGCTTGCGACGTGCATCCACTCGCATGTCGTCTCATTTGTGCAAACAGCCCGACTCGATCGCACATGCATGATGCAAACTCCAGCTCAGACTGCACACGCCGACACTTATCACGCCCCCGCATCACACGCCGCTGCTTGGTTTCCTCCTGAGCTGCAGCTAAGATTAGAAACAGGAGGCTAAAAATACATTACGGTGGCCCAGGAGGAGGGATGGAGGGGGGGAGGGATGCTGAGCAGGCAGGCATGGACAGGGGGGGATGCTTGATTAAAACAGAGAGCAGGGAAAAGAAAAGCAGAGGGGCGTTGGCTCGTCTGCATGATGAGATATGAAATACATTCATTACTCAGTGCAGCAGTCGCTCCGTGTTCAGACGTGAGTAATGTGATTATTTTGAAGCCTGTACAGGAGAACGTGGAGGTTTAATGACTGAGCTGCTCTCCTGCATACAGATCACACATATGTGCATTATTTCATGTGAAAGAGCAGCTGACAGAGAGGAAAATATACTACCAATAGCTCCATGAATACCTGAACAGCTGCATGAAGGAGATTAACAGCAGATTTTGGTCGTTTTTTAAAAGTGTATTTGTGTGAGAGGTTCTACTGAGACTTAGTTGTTTTCATTATTTCTTGATTAGTTGTTTGTAGAGCCTTTAGTCTCCTGGTTGATGTGCTCTCATCACACTAAAACTATCCAGATGTCACACGAAATTGTGACAAAAACGACCATGAAGACACGCAAAACCCTGCAGGGACACAACATGAGGAACAGGAGACTGAAAATGACCAACATGGAACCCACAAATAATCACACAGAGATGGAAAAACGATGCAAAATAACTCAAATCTGACACAAAATCACCCAAATGGTCCAAAAACCACCATAAAGTTGTAAAACAGACAAAATAGCAACAACTTATTTAATCCTACTCAGGGTCAAAGTTGAGTGCAAACAAAATAACACAAGACTTTTTCCAAAGATGCAAAACTATCAAGATGTGACACAAAACGGTGAAACTGGGACAAAAACAACCACGAAGAGACACAAAAAGAGACAAAAAAAAACAAAACACAAAAATGGGGTGAAACAACAAATGTGGCACAAAACAACCCAAATGGACGAAATACCACCATAAAGATGTAAAATGACTACAAATAGACTAAATGGCAAAAACTTGTGTAATGTTTACTCCAAATTAACCGTCAAAGAAGTCGTCAGTGTCTCTGTAATTTGTTCAAATCAACGGCCAGAAAGTAAAGCCCAAGCAAAATGAACAGAAACAAAACAGCAAAAACAAGATGCAAAATGATGAAAATGTCCTAAGTGTGACACAAAACGAGTCAAAATGGACCAGAAACCACCATAAAGATGTAAAATGACCAAACAGACAAGATAGCAACAACTTATTTACCTTTTACTGAACATTTACTCGAAGTCGGCTCCAAACTAATTGACATCATGTAAAATATGAAAATACTCACAATGAAGAAGCTGCAGTCAGAGATTTTCCACTTTTCATGATATTAACTAATTCTCAAAATAGTTGGAGACTAACTTATACGTTGCCAAACAGTCGATGAATCGTTGCAGCTCTTGCTACAACCACAGACCTGACGTTCAGTTGACCTTGAAGAAGTCTGGTGTCTTTCTTCCTGATCTATTTCTTATTACTGAGCCTGGAAGCTTCCTGATCACTTTGTATTCTTCATCTCCGTTGTGGAGATTTAAGGAAACACAGTTTGGCTTCTCTTCATAGAGAGCAGATTTTCATATGAATCATTTTATAAACATTTGTTTTCACTCTGACTGAATTTAAACAGAAATTAGCCGCCTGGAACAGATACTAGCTTTTACTGAGCAGAGCAGCTTGACTCATTTTAGTCATGTTTTAAATCAGTTTTCGAATCCTTTAGTCTTTAAGGACACACTTCTAATAATTTAGACAGTTTTTGAATGATTGCAGACACATTTTGAATCATTTTGGACAAACTTTAGGTAATTTTCAGTCATTTTGAACAGATTTTGGACAGTTTTTAGATCATTTTGGACAAAGTTTTAGTCATTTTGGATGATCATTTGGTAATAGACAAACTTTGGGTCATTTTGGACAAGTTTTCAATCATTGTAGACGATTTTTCTTGTCGTTTTGTGTATTTTTTTAAAAATCCTTTAGGACAAACTTTAAATTATTTTAGACAAATTTTGATTCATTTTGGACAAGCCTGGAGTCATTTTTGACAAACTTTGGGTCATTTTAGACAGTTTCTAAATTATTTTGGACCAATTATTAATCATTTTGGACAT
>NW_007579717.1:90413-93309 GCF_000690725.1 Stegastes partitus
TTTTAATCTCAGAGTCCTTGTTTTTGTTCAGCTTGTCATTTCTGGAAGTTTCAGCAAATCTAGCATCAACGCTGAAGACAGCCTAAATTATTCAACTCATAAGCAGGGACATGGCTGATGGGGAGTAACTGCCGGGGGAGCGCGCGCACGTGTGTGTGTGTGTGTGTGTGTGTGTGTGTTGGTAAAAGTCAGACGCAGCAGTCTGTTTTAAATGTAGCATGACAGGCTTATTTTTTCTGCAGCCTGGCAAAGACAGACACAAAACTGAGTTCACTAAAACCCAAATAAGAAATAATTGGTATCCAGTTTGTCACTTTAAGCGTCTACATTTCTGTTTTGTTTTTTTTCTTCTTCTGACATTTCCCATCTGACATGATCTCTCAGGGGTGACGGAAAAAGTCTGGCTCAGGCTCCTGCTTGTAATGTCACTGGTGCAGAAATTAAACTTATCTCACATTTTTTTAATCGTGTCTCATCTCACAGCTGTACATTCTGTGAGGGGAGGAGCAGTCTGTGCACAGTTGGTGAAATAAATACACTTCTCAAGTTTCAAAGATACATAAAAGAGGCAATTTCACAAGGCTTAAATGGATCTAAAAGGGCCCAGAGTTATGATGTTGGATTGTCTTGAGAGGATTTTCCACTGAAGTAGGAAGAAAATCTGCCGGACTTCACCTCCACTCTTTAATCTTGCACCTCCTCCAAACTAAATATTTAACGAAACATAAAACGGCTCAGAAATCTTCAAATAAAAATAAAAAAGGATGTACAATATCAATCAAAGAATATCCTAAATGTTTGTGTAAGTGCTTTAAAAATTGTGAGGATGCTGAACTGAAGTGATTCTCATTAAAGATGAACGTGCAGAGAAGACGCCAGCGTTTGTGTTTTCCTGCCATCCTCTGGTCAAACCACAAAACTACACTCTGTTTACCATCAATGAGTGTTTAAAACACAACAAAACCTCCCTGTTCTGATCAGTACCTACAGGTGAAGTGGATATGGAAGCTGTTTTAGCTTTTAGTATCGATACTGGATGAGTTTTGTGGGTATTTGTGAGTCAAAAAGAACATTTCAGATCTCCACGACATCATCATTCTTCCAGGACAAATAATCTAAAGTTCAATTTCAGATATCTGAACATGAATTCTGACTCTTTCTATATCCAGTTTCAGATATCTAGAGTTTAATTCTAACTTGTCATAAATCTTATTCAGGATATTTTTAAGTCCCTTCAGTTCAACACTGCATTATTTTCATAGATTCTAAATTAAAGTTTGAATTGAATGTTGTAGAACTCTGTAATTGTAGATATCTGATAGATAATAAACTGGTAGAACAAAGTGGACGACAGAATGCTTGTTCTATACAAAAAGTGACATAATAAAAGTAGAACATTTTGTGTTTTTGCTGAGAGATCACATTATAGAACATTGTTCTGTAAAACATTTCCACAGCGATAACAAAGGAAGGATGTTCTCAATGTAACATTAAAGAAATGTTCTCAAGATGTGATTGAGATGTCAGATGATAAATGTTTACATGTGCATTCTGAGAAACTTCTGCAAAGTTCTACTGATGTTTCCACCTGGAAGTTTTCTTTTAGCTCCCAGAATATTTTTCCTAAAGGTAGAATAACTAAAGACGTCTTAAAAATGCTGTGGTAACATTGTTAGACTGTTACGCTCTCGAAACTGAATGTTGCACTGAGAACGTTCTTTCTTCTTTATCATGTAACATTGGGGGAACATTTTATAGATTCTATAATGTGTCCCCAACAACATCCCCAAAACATCTTCAGAACTCTTTAGGGAAGATGAACTGTGTTTGGTAATATATCACAGTGCTGGAACATCTTATAAAGAACGTTTTTTACATCTTGATAACATCTGGAAAGCATTTTTGAATGGTACTCTGAGAACATCCTTCTTGCTGCACTACACAAATGTTTTATAGGAATCATCTCAGGACTCAATAGCATCTCTACAGACAACTTTTGACTTTAACTGAAAATAAAAGAAGAAACTGCTTTTTAAACCTACTGACAGGTTTTGGATTTCAGAGTCTAAGGAATGTCACCACGTCTCAAGACACATTATAAAGCAGATGACGAGTTAAGACTTTCCCTCCATCTCTCAGGTGGACTGGGAAAGCAACGGCGGTCTGGTGAAGAAGCTGCCGTCCATCCGCGAGGACGAGGAGGGCGACGAGGAGCCCAACTCGGTGTCCAGGGCCCCTCGCTCGCCGCTGCACCTCAGCCGGGGCCTCAACTCGCCACTGCGCTCGCCTCTGCTGCCTCCGAGGCCTTTCCGAGCCCCGTCCGACTCACGGCCTTCCACCCTGCAGATCCCAGTGGTCAGCTTCAGCAGCGCACCGCCTGAACTCAGCCCCAGGTAACAGAAGGAGAACAAGCAGCAGCGGAGAGATTACAGGGTTCAAAGCACAGTCGACGCTGCAGCAAAGGTGTCTGGCTGCCATGGCAACCGGTAGATTACAGTGCCAGTCGGTTCACGTGGCTGCTGCAGGATAATGTGTGCTCAGAGATCTATAACACATCGGTACACAGATGTGTGAACAGAAGCTGCTGACGAAGGCGTTTTAAATGTGAAAATACTGTGCAGTAAACGTACACACTGTAATTAGTGCGCTTCTTCCGATTTACATTCCTCTGTCGTGCTCCTTCGTCTCATGTTTAATCCCTCTTTTCTGCACAGATTCGTGGACGGCATCGAAACCGAGAGCAACTCCACAGCCTCGCAGAAGTTTGAGTTCAGCCCCAGTCTGTCACCTGCAGCTCCACCTTCTCCATACCCAGGTAGCACCCACACAGAACCACACGTACTGCTGACATTCACCCACAGAACCACACGTACTGCTGACATTCACCCACAGAACC
>NW_007579717.1:93349-101019 GCF_000690725.1 Stegastes partitus
GAAAAACCTGAGGATCATTTTCAACAAAGCAGTTGTTGCTGAGTACTTTGGCGTAATCCAGTAATTAACAACAAAAAACCTTCCATTTTCAGAAATCAATACTTCTACTATTTGCACTATTGTGTCATATTACTATAGTTCTGTCATATCCAGAAGTTTGGTAGTGCATAAAAATCTGACTGCCACCAATAATTTTCACTGTAGCTTCACAGTTGAAACGCTCACTTTTTAAAGATATTTTGATCATAAATTCATTGAAAATATTTTAAGAGAATGTTTTAATATTAATGGAAGATGTATAAAAAAAAACCTGTAAGATGCAGAACAGTTGTGCCACAAAATCGGTTCTTAAGAAACTTTGAAATTGTGAAAAGGGGATTCTAACTAGAACTTTGAGGATGTGCAGCTTAACATTGACTGTAGATAATTGAGATGCTACACTCATCATTTCACTCCTCTCAAACTGTGTCTGAAGAGAAGTGGAGGAAATCATCTACTATTACCATGTTAAAATAGAACAGCCTGACGTACCTGTTCAGACAGTTTCAACAAACTTCACACCTTGAGTTGTGGGTGAGATTAAATAGCTTGAAGTCCATTTGACTTCTACTTAAACACTAATGACAGCTTACCTTATACTGATGGAACAAACAGCTCCAAGGCCATTTAGATGGAATCAATATCACAGAGAAAGCCAAATGTGCTCTTCTCTGGTTTAACTTGTTCAGGAAGATTTTGTTGTTCCAGGATTGACAGGAGGACGTTCTGTAATGGAGATAGACATCCTGTCACAGTAAATATGTGTCATTAGGACTGAATGACTCACCTGTAAACAAACTTAAATAGCTTCGTCTCTCTGGTAAAGCTATACCCGTTTCATTTGTGTCTTAATTTGTAATTGTATGGGAGTACAATAAATTTCTATTTTATGGAAGTAAATAAGATGCGCCTCTATATTTGTACACATTTGTATTCCAACACTGTTTATAATTCTGTACTCCTGTTACTGCACTGTGTCTAACATTTTACTAACAAGTCCTGTTGGCATGTTTCCCAATAAAAGCCAAAGACGACACAGATACTAACAACAGAAGGGAGGACGAAGCTACCACCATGTGACCGTCTAGTCNACACAGAGATCAAGCAGAGTGTCTCCAAACTGACTGAGGAGGTGAGTGCTAACATCTGCCAGAAGGATCTGATTTCGTTCTAGATACGTTCGGACAAAGTGCTACGAATATTTTCAGCAAGGAGTTTTCTTTTAGCTCCTAGAACGGTCTTAACATTCAGAGGATGTTATAGAGGCCTCAGATATCGTCTGTAAAACGTTCCCATAATGAGATACTTTAGCAAGGTGGAACATTCTGCCTGCAGTGTTCTGGAGATGTTGTTGAGAGAACACATTGTAAAACGTTCTTCTATGAAACATTCTCACAATGTTCCGTGATAACAAAAAAAAGATGTTCTCAAACCAACATTCAAGAAAGTTTTCCAGATGTTATCAAGGCCTCAGGTGACAGAAGGGTTTTTATAACATTCCAGTAATGTGATATATTAAAGGGAGAACAATTTGCTGTTTGTTGAGGGAACACATCATAGAACATTCTTCTATGAGACCTTTCAACAATGCTAAAAAAAGGGAGGATGTTCTTACTGTTAACATTCCAAAATGTTTTCAAGATGTTATCGAAGCCTCAGATGATATTCAACTCTTTTGAATTTGTTTTCATACTTGTTTCCTCTCTGTTCTGTGTCAATTTTGCCTGCAGTTCAGCGTAAAACTGATTTTTTTCTAACCTGACTGTTGCTCACAGTTGAATCAATACTGGCTATGTGCAGAATTTTTAGATTTTTTTTACAAGGTCTGCTTAGAACAAGCAGCTTATTTTTTCTAATGAAACATAGAATAAAGAGATTGTGATGAAATATCCTGATTTTAATATGTGATGTAGCTTATAGGTGGTTATTTTTCTGATGGAATCACGCAGCACAGATGAGTAGTTGAAAGATTGTTGAAATGTTAACAATCCTGATTGTTTTTCTGTCTGCAATTTCTAGCTCTGATAATGTCTGTTATTATTTAAGACTCCCTGCTTTTTGGAATTCAGACCCATCTGACCCACTTTTTGATACATTTTACAAGTGATAACTGTTAAAACAGCAGATTTAGAGGGTTTGTTCAGCTTTAGCAGAGGTACAAACTCTTTAAATACTTTTACAATAAAAATGTTTAATACGAGGACACAGCAGAGTCTAATTAGGTGTTAACGTGTCTCTCTCCTCCATACAGATGAACAGTCTCTCTAAACAAGTCTCCACACTCAGTCAGGAGCTGCAGGAAATGACACGCCTGCTGAAGCCCCTCCTCCAACCAGCACCGCAGCCCGTCCTGATGACCATGATGCCCAACCTGACCCCGCCTCCCAGCAGCGCCAGCCAGTTGTCATCGAGCTGCCTGGTGCCGCCGCCCACCACCACGCCCTGCTTCCTGCAGAGACCCGACACTCGCTCCCTGTTGGACAGCGGAGACATCGAGGGAGTGGATTTGCCAGGATGCCTTCTCCCGACTCCTCATTCACCACAAAGGCCTAATTCATCTCCTCCAGCGTCGGTGCAGCCCCTGTCCAACCCCTCAGGGGGCAGCATCACGAGGCCCAGCCTTCCCTCACCTGAGGAAGGACTTCCAGAGGGGTCCCCGGCCCCCCGAAGCCTCCACGCCTCCTCCAGTAACGGGATATTTGTTCCCTCGCTGCAGGACCAGCCTCCCCTGGCCTCCCACACCCCATCGCCTTCCCTCTCCTTCTCCCTGTCCCTCACCTCCTCGCCGTCCCTCTCCCCCTGCCAGGGTCCTCACCTGTCCAGGCCCGGCAGCTGTGCCAGCAGAGGCCTGCTGCCCCCGCCTCCCTCCCAGGACGCCCCTCGTCCCCCGCCCTCCCACTGCTCGGCTCCCCCGTCCCTCACGTCCTCCCCTGGAGCTCATCGGCGGAGACCTTCCCCGTCCGTCCCCGTCGTGTCCACCTCCAGCTCCGTCCACCCCTCCACCGTCTCCCTGCCACTGTGTCTGGACTTTGCGAGAAAAGATACCCAGACTTGGTGTAACTCCCAGCAGCACCACAGGGGGGAGGGGAGAGATGCCGCTCGCCCCCAGGAGCTGGAGATGCAGGAGTGGGGGAGGCAGGTGGAGGAGGGGAGGTCATCCACGGAGCACATCAGCTTCATCGACGAAGAGGAGCCGGCATTATGAGAGACAGAGTAGCAGAGAGCGGAAGAGGTCGGGTCGGAGCAGGGAAGCAGACAGCTGGTTCACTTCACACAGGCAGGAAAACACACCTGGGAGCCTGAGACACGACGCCAGCTGTCCGCACATCAGCCCAACAATGCTTTTCTATACCGACCAACCACAGCAGCACAAATTGTCTTACAGTATCAACAGTTCAGTAGCACGAGAGTCGATCCTGCAGCTACCAGGACACACAGGACCAGAGCACATCTTTGTATCCGGTTCAAATTTAGCTCTTTACAGCTAACTGAACACACAATGTTGCTTTTTGATCCCAGTACGGATGTCTTCTCCTCTTCAAAGGGCAGGTAGAGGCACCTGGTTGCAGACAAGATGGCGAACCTTCACAGTTGACATGAAAACAGTGGAAGTTGGTCTTCTTCGAATAGTTCCTGCATTGTGCATCTTCTCCAAGATACAGATTAAACCCTCAGAAGTCAAGCAGCTTTTCTGCATTTTAAAGCTACTGTCGCATTTTTACTCACTGTGGGCTCATTTTTCACTGCAATACATAGTCCTGCACTTCTATTGAAACAGAACAACAACGGCTAATAGAAGAGAATTGGGATGATTCCAGGTTTTTCAATTTTTCAATTTTAAATAAATCGACAAAATTCAGCATTCATTCTTTCTTATTTTATGACTTATGGCATTATAACTGTGCCGTACTGCACAAAAGAAAATTCTGAGTTCTCTCTACTTCTAGTCATGATTGTGTTGTTTCCATTGAGGTGCAGGACTTCATGTTGCACTAAAAAATGAGCCAAACAGTGAGAAAAAAACGCCTAGAAACCGCTTTTCCAGAAGGTTGATAAATTGTTTCATTAATAATTTTGATTTAAATTTTACACAAAACACTTAAAGGAATTTGTGAACTAAATTTTAACATTTTACCATTTTTAAAATATGTCCTATCTGCACACATAGTTAATAATATTGCCTTTAATAAGTTTTAAGCTGAGTCTATTGACTTTTAAAGTATATTCATAATGTATAAACTGTATATATTTCTTAAAAATCTGTGTGCTGCTTGACAGGTAAAACAAACAAAAAAAAATCAGCATAAAGAAGACCAACTTCAACTGCTGAGATCATTACTTAGAGTTTTGATTTTAGTCCCTTGCAGACGCAGACAGACAGCTGGGGACTCCATGGACGCCTAATTACTGTTGTTATACGACTTTCTAGCCTGCGGGAGTCTAACTTGCAGAACCTTTTTCCATACATGCACAGCACTTCGTACATATGTATTCTGTGCATGCACACGACTGCAGAACACCATTGGGCTTGCAGCACACAAATTTCAGACATCTGCGTAGACTTTACGAGGTGATCAAATCAATATTTGCCAATTCATGGTTTCTGCATCACGGAGTTAACTGAACTGTAGCGCTGTCAGTGATTATTCCTGAGGTGTGTCAAGCACAGGCGAGCAGACACAACACAGGATTTCTGGAGAATTTACAGCATCATACTGTGTTTGCGCTCTGTTGACGGAAAGCATGTAGGTACGAGGGTTGATCAAAAATTTGCGAGACCGTTCCCGTGCGTGCAACATGTGCAAGCAATAACTGTCAGGAGTCTGGTTGCTGCAAGACATCATGCTGTCAACATCAAGACATGTGTTACCCAATTTTTTGTGACCACTGGCTCAAACTTTCGAAGAGAGCATCACATTTTGCGTCAGTCAGCAGGAGGACGATCTAACAACTTTCATGCGGAGGATCATCATGGTGACCAGAGATGAGTTTGCAGCCACCACCAAGAGAAGAAACAGCAGACTTCACAGAAGAGCAGCTCAGGCACATCAGGAGGACAGCTTTCTTCAACATTTATATGGTTTTACAACAGAAATGTATCTGCCAGCACTGGACGTTTAAAACAGATTCTACTGAAATGTAATGACGTATCTGAGGGAGAACATTAAAACAACCTAAACAGTGGTTGCTTCAATGTGATGTACACCTGAGTTTGATAGTTATGGACTGATTTTTTTGGCCCCAACAACAAAAATTGTCCCTCTCTACCCAACCTACTCAGCAGATTTGCCTCCCTGCAACTTCCCCAAAATGAAATTCAAGTTGAAGGGTCTCCAGTTTGACACAGTTAAGAAGCTTCAGTGCTCATTGCAGATGGTGCTTCACGTTTGCATATCAGAACTTCAGGTTACAAGTGTTGCAGCAGCACTGGAAGCTGAGCAGAGCTGCACAAGGAGACAACTTCAACGTGGATGGCCACCAAGTTTAACTCAGGTTTTTGGTATTTTTTTGACAGTCTTGGAACTTTTTGATCAACTCTCGTACTTCGATTACTATTTCCTAATGATGAATTATTAAGCTCTGGCTGACGGAGAATCTGCTCATACAGCCTCTCCTCAGAAGTATTTGTTTTAAGCATCATTTGTATTCTAGCGCATTTGCAGTGTGCTCAGATTTTGAGCTGTACATGGACATCCTCAAAGGGTTCTGTGTTGATCTGGGGAACTTGCGTCATGCGTAACCTTTCGAACACACTTAAAAAACATGAACTGGCCTGTAGAGAGGTGCCGCCATAGTCTGCCATCTTGTCAGCAACCAGGTCCTCTTGGTACAAACACATATCTCAGCGAGAAACACGTCTTTACCCTAACCAGATATTTCGAGCCACCGCGCTGGGACTGGGAATGTAAGCTCTTCGTTCAGTCTCAGTCACATAAGATCACTTCACCTGAAAAAGCCAGTTTGCTTCATCGGTGGGAAACTCACACAGCTGACATCCAATCATCTCCTCCTCCGAGTCATACACGCCTCATCGCTCTTGTTTTCAGAAAAAAGATGTTTGAATAGGTTTTAACTTCTGACAAATATATCCACATTTTCTTTCCCTGTATCAGACGTGTACAGTGCAGTCAACAGAGGGAGCAGCATTGCCTCCATTCGAAGGTGGACCTAAAAGTTCAGCTGGGTTGTATGCCAAAGAGAAAAAGAACGAAAATGTGGAGAATAGCCAATATCATAAAGAGCACCCTTATATCACTGTTTATCACCATCATGACTGTTTACAACCAGCCTATCAGATTGTATATCAGACTCCCACACCATCCCTGAGCTTTAGCCATCCAGCCATTCGTGCCTTCTCCATACAAAGACATCCCTGACGTCCCTTGTAACTGCAGGCAAGCATTTGGATCAAAATTTACATAGAAAGCCATCAGTGTCACCTATGGAGAACACTTGCACCTTTATCTAAAGTGTAACTAATTTATTTATTTATCTAGGCTGTGTATTTATTTATTTTTGTCGGAGAAAGCGGTGAGGAAATATGTTGCACGTCTGGGAGATGGAAGAGAAACAAGCTGAGGAGGAAGGTTTACTTTACTAACTGGATGCACTCCAACCTGAGAAGCTGAAGCCCCTTTCAGACATTTGATACATAACACTGCTGCTTCATTGGTGTATGAAGTGATGTAGTTCTGTTATTTAGACACAAGTCACGTTTTATGTACCTCACTACATCATTCAAACAAATCCACCATAGCTCCTGATCCATCCCATCTCCATGTCGGGGATCATTGATAAGTTCTAAGTAATTAATGAAGTTAATGCTGTCGTTCCACATGCATAAATGCAGCAACTCTTGTAGATTCTGCTGCATCCTGGGGCTGTGGGTATTTATTCAACTCAGAGGAAATAGTCCTAAACAGCTGGACACAACAAACTGAACCTCAGTTCCTGTTTGTCAAAGCTTGGACTACAGTGATTATTGGTGAATCTAATTAATCAGACCAGTTACAGACTCTGTTTCTATCACAGTGAAGTTTTACTGGTGTTTCACTTTGTAATGGAAGTGAAATTATTAAGAAAAGTACATAAGAAATGTGTTTAGGGATTTTTGAAACTGTGTTGGATCTATTGACATTTCTCTTTCAACAAGATGATAAATGCGATAAGTTGTGTGAAGCAATTTAGGGAAGGATTTTTCTGCATTTCAGAACCAAAGTTAGTCCAAAAGCATCTTTCCCATTTACTTTGCTCCACCGTTGCACATCTATTACAAAATGAAATGCCCATCAAAACACTTTAATTCTGTGAAGACAGAGTCTGCAACAGGTCAGATTAGTGACAGTCTCCAATAATTAATGCAGTGAAGGTTTTGACTAAATGCAGCTAAAGTTGAGTTTGTTGGTTCCAGCTGTTTTTAGGGCTTATTCCTCTGAATACCTGCAGCATCAGCATCTCCAATGAAGCTCATATGTAAACGGTGGTAAAGTAGTCCTTAGATTATCATCACATGGATGGAATTTTCAGTGTTTAGGAAATCATAAATAAACTAAACTAATATTAGCAGTTTGGATTTAGTCTTTTATTTCTTGGTGTATTTTAATGTATTATACATCATTATTCTTGTGTAT
>NW_007579717.1:106364-110497 GCF_000690725.1 Stegastes partitus
AGTAATATTAATAACAATACATCATATTGTATGAACTGATCAAATGTTTCAGTCTAGTCAACTATCTAGAGCTGTCCAGGAAATGTGTCGTTTATTATGATCCCTAACATTTGGAGTAGAGCTCTGAGAAAAGTAACACAATAATAGGAAAATTCTATGTTGTACAGTTAAATGTTGGAGTTGCTTTAAATGTTTTACTCATAAAATACAGACTAATTCTCTGAAAATGTGCTTTTTATATATTATGTTGGATTATTATTCCAAATTAATGATCATAGGTTATATGTAGTATTTAAAGAATCTGGTCAGCAACTGAAAACAAGTTCAGGTACTTTATGTTTTGTTGCATCATTTGTTCTGTACAGATTAATTCTATTTTAGAAACTCAACATATGTTATTGAACCATCTCTGTTTTCAAGGCAAGTAGTAAGTGTAGCTTTAACATAAATGCAGTAAAGTAAATGTCACACATAATCTTTGCTCTTAGTTTTAAATCAGTGTGTCTCTCTTGTAGAGGAATGAAGACATACTACACATCTCTGTATCTGAAATGGACTTCACTACAGAGTTTGAGCGAGTAGTGACGCAGATGGAGGCGGGAGAGGCGGATCCCACTCTAGACATCTTTATGAAATGGTTGGAGGAACCTTCCAGCCCTGCGACTGTAAGCTGTTTTAAGAAAAAACAAACAATTCAGAAGAACTTGGTGTCTTGAAGCTGTCAAGTAGGGTGAGCAAACGGCCTGTTTTCCCAGGACGTGTCCTGTTTTCATGTCCTGTCCTGGCCATCATGGTTGTTTTTTTGTTTTTTTTTTATATAGTGATGAAAAAGACCTGGTCCTGTCTGGAGGAGGCATACTTTATATGTATTGAAATTCTAAGGCGTCTTTGAGTAAACTTCGAGTATCATTTGAGGATTCCATTGCCGGGCCGAGTGTCCTGGTTTTCAGTAATCAAAATATGGTCACCCGATGTCAAGTTAATGTTGTGAAAATCATGACTTAAAATGAAGAGTGTTGGTTGGTGTTTGAAACACTGTACTGAGTGTGTGTATTCAAGCTGCCCCAGACCCCTGGTTAACCACACACACTCTGAACGTCTCCACTCCTGGGTTGGAGCAGCTTTAATGGTGTCACTGTGGGAGAACAGAGCACGGCTACACATCTGTAATGCAGATTTTGAAACTATAGTTCAGTGGGGGTCTTCCCCCTGAGTGGGCTGGGATAGACTCCAGCCTCACTGTGACCCTCGTGAGGATGAAGCGGTGTATAGATGATGGATGGATGGATAGTTCAGTGGGGGACATTAGTCACCAGAAAGGTTGATAGTATTTAATAAACAGCTTTAGAAGATTCAATTGGAATGTGCATATTCTATTAACTGATGATGTTATTTAATTGTGCAAAACAAGTAACCAGTATAGCTGTCACATAAATGCAACAAGTAAAAGTCAGACATAATCTTTGTTCTTAGATTTAAATCAGTGTGTCTTTCTGCTAGACAAATAAAGACATACAATACCTCTCCGTATCCGAGATGGAGCAATTAATGATGCAGATGGAAGCAGGAGAGATGGATCTCGCTCTAGATTTTACTACGAATGAGTTGCTGAAGGAACCTTCCAGCCCTCCTACTGTCCCTGATGGACCAGAGTGTCCCCCTCAGCCAGCAGACAGCCACAACCCAGGGTCTGAGGGGTCCATCCCCCTGACAGCAGCTTATCCTGCATTTGAACAGGAAGCTCCACTAAGAGCTGCTCCCGCCAGCACACAGCCAGTTCACCTGNAAATATTGTACCGTGGCTCACTGTGGTGTCTGAATGACGCTGTTGGGAACATTAAAACTGATGTACACACATGGACAAAATTGTTGGTACTCCTCGGTTAATGAAAGAAAAACCCACAAAAGTCACAGAAATACCTTCAATCTGACAAAAGTAATAATAAATAAAAATTCTTTGAAAATTAACCAGTGAAAATCAGACATTGCTTTTGAACTGTGGTTCAACAGAATTATTTTTAAAAATAAACTCATGAAACAGGCCTGGACAAAAATGATGGTACCCCTAGAAAAGACTGAAAATAATGTGACCATAGGGACATGTTCAATCAAGGTGTGTCCTCCAATTAGCATCACAGGTGTTTAAAAACTTGCAATCAGTCAGTCGGCCTGTTTATAGGGTTACAGGTAGTCACTGTGCTGTTTGGTGACGTGGTGTGTACCACACTGAACATGGACCAGAGGAAGTGAAGGAGAGAGTTGTCTCAGGACATTAGAAAGAAAATGATAGACAAGCATGTTAAAAGTAAAGGCTATAAGACCATCTCCAAGCAGCTTGATGTTCCTGTGACTACAGTTGCTCATATTATTCAGAAATTTAAGATCCATGTGGCTGTAGCCAACCTTCCTGGGCGTGGTCGCAGGAGGAAAATTGATGACAAATGGAAGAGACGGATAATAGGAACAGTAAAGAGTCCCGAACAACTCTAAAGACATTAAAGGTGAACTCCAAGGTCAAGGTACATCAGTGTCAGATCGCACCATCTGCCGTTGTTTGAGCCAAAGTGGACTTCATGAGAGACGACCAAGTAGGACACCATTGTTGAAAACAAATCATAAAAAGCCAGAATGGAATTTGCCAAACTGCATGTTGGAACTAGAACTTTTTGGCACATCAGCTCTGTGTTCACAGACGCAAAAATGAAGCATATCAAGAAAAGAACACTGTCCCTACTGTGGAACATGGAGGAGGCTCTGTTATGTTCTGGGGCTGCTTTGCTGCATCTGGCACAGGGTGTCTTAAATCTGTGCAGGGTACAATGAAATCTCAAGACTATCAAGGTATTCAAGAGAGAAATTTGCTGCCCAGTGTCAGAAAGCTTTATTATTATTATATTTATTATAAGTTATTTCTGTGACCATTGTGGGTTTTTCTTTCATTACCTCATAGGGGTACCAACTATTTTGTCCACATGTGTATATTTCTAAAAGACAGAATGCCATCTCTTTAACAGACCGATGAAGCAGCAACGCTACATATCTTGTATTCAACAGGGGCTTCACTGTAACCTTCGTAATTCTTATGTAGCACACACTAACACGTTTCATCATCTCCACCCCCTTTGCNCTGAGGGGTCCATCCCCCTGACAGCAGCTTATCCTGCATTTGAACAGGAAGCTCCACTAAGAGCTGCTCCCGCCAGCACACAGCCAGTTCACCTGTACAGTCAGGCAGGGACAGTCAGTCGGGGACAGGTAGGACACTGAGGAAAGACTAGGAACACATGTCATCATGGTTTATATTTACCAGTGCTTGGTACTGCAGGCCAGAACAAGACAAGAGAAATGATTGATATTAATACAAACTTGTCACATCTCATGTATCCTGTTGTACAACAGCACTGTGAATCTCTGCTAATCAGAAAACACAATCACTGAAAGTTGTTAGAGAAAAAAAAAACAGTTTACAAGAACTTGGTTTCTGAAGCTGTCAAGTAAATAATGTGAAAACCACAACTCAAAATGAAGAGTGTTGGTTGGTGTTTGAAGTGCTGTACTGAGTGTGTGTATTCCTGCTGCTTCACCCTCCCTCTTCCTCCACAGGACCTGCTGCATCACTGTCCTGGGACCTACGTCTACACTGGCCATGTTGCTGCTCCTCAGCTTGACCCAGTAAGACCCCTGGTTAACCACAAACACTCTGAACGTCTCCACTGTTTGATAAGAGCAGCTTCAATGGTATCACTGTAGGAGAACAGAGCACGGCTAAACATATCGGCAAGAGGGACCCTCTTCCAAGGCTTGCTGGTGACTTGACCTCACAACGTTACTAGTCAGTTTGAAATACTGAAAAAAAAACTGGGAAACATTGGAGAAATTCTTGGGAATAGGAAGAGAAGTATGGGCCCTCTTTCACACCAACCTGTTGACTTGAAGTAACACAAATAGAGGTGAAAGGAAAATGGAAAAATGCAACAATAAAATAAAGCAAAAAATAGTCATAATACAAAAAGAAGGAAACGTATCTGGTCAGACCTACAACCTCTTGTCAACAAGGAAAACCTCCAAAAATCCCCTAGAGAGGAAACATTGGAGAAGTTCCTTGGGAAGATATCGGCAAGAGGGACCCTCTT
>NW_007579718.1:0-83868 GCF_000690725.1 Stegastes partitus
TAACCAATCCTTATGCCAGGCTGAGCTCATCCAATCAGCTGCTCGCTCCCATCAGCTAAAGGCAGACAAAAGGCTGATATCGACGTACCCAAAGCATGACAGAACGTTGACTCATCCCTTCAGGACTTACATTTGAATACATTTTTGGCAACAATCGGTCCAAACTGTGAATTATGTGGGCTCCATCAGCGTAAATACAGCTGCCTGTGCGTACTCGAGCCTTCATCATCATCTCCAGCGCGCGGCTTACAACAGCATTACAGAAGCAGAGAAATGCTAAGCACATTACCAGCAAAAAAAAAAAAAAAAAGGGATGCTTCCAACTCCTACACAACGCTCCCTTTACAGGCAAATCCCCCTCCTCCCCGGCTAACTGGGCAGCGCGCTTCCACTGAATACACAGGAGACGGGAGGGTGAAGCAGCCATCCATAGTTGGAGCTGTTTATTCCTTTTCGCTTCCTGGCATGCGATGCACCTTGGGTGTCCCCAGAGCCGATCGCTCTCGGGTGTGGAGCAAATATAACAAGATCGACACGGTATTTAATAGGGGGTAGCGATAGGTTGAGCAGCACATTTTGAGTCCGTGTCAAGCCACGACAGCACACTTGAACCCGTGTTAGCGCCGAAGCGTCCTCGCCTCCCACGCAGCCCACATCATTTTTAGTTTAGTAGTAAAATTAGAGGAGAGGCACGTCCAAATCCTCATTAAAATTTAACCTCTGGACTATTGCTGACAGTCCCCCAGTAGATACAGTATGTCTATTTCCTGCAGTGATGACGACGGTTGTGGAAACAAGTGGAGAGACGAGTTCCAAGTGGGCATGTGAGGATCTGAACCGCGTCGAGCTATGTTTGGACGATTTTTGTTGACTCAAAATTTGAGTAGGATGCTCTTATGTTATGAACCAACGCTGGCCGGTTTCCCTCGCAGAGATCGGGCGTCGTTTAAAAGCAGTTGTAGATTAGATTTGTGCTCTAAATATAATAATAAGTAAATATATCAGAGGAGCTTCAATGAGGTTAACCTCTGACTCAGCATTTTTTGGGGGGAAACTTTGCTTTAACTTAATCCAGGACTCTATAATCAGGGAGAAATAAATCTAAGTTGAGCAAATTTTTAAAGATTAAATTAACTATTTTTCCTTGGGGTTGCTTTTTAGGATTCATGTATCTTTGCCAAAAAACTGCCATTTATGAAGTTGTGTTGTGCAACTACTACTACTTCTTTGTTTAGTTTTTTTCAGACAGGAAAATTTAACAACTACTATTAATTTCATACAAAACACACATATAGCCTGTGTTATGGACTCACACATAACATACACTGTAAAAAGTAGTGCAGGGGACTCTGTTCCCACTCAGCTGCAAGCACGGCTGCAAGAAAAATACTCAAATTTATTGATTTAGATCAACATTTTTAGCTGCAAACCTTAAGCTGAAGGGGTAATAGTGTTGGCAACTGCATAGACTTGATATTGTGCATAATTTAAACTTAGATTTCTGCATTAGTTTATTTTAAACCAAAACCAAGTTACGGTAACTTAAATTAATTTAATAACAAATGTATTTTTCACTTTGCGATCAGGATTTCAAGTACCCCTCTCCTGCTTGCTTAACATGATCGCAACTTTTTTTGGGTCAACTTTTGTTTGTGTTTCAGTACACAGCAGATTGTCCTTTAAAACATGTGAAAACACTAGTTGCAGCAACTTATTTTTGATAAGCAATCAACTTAAAAACTTGCGTTTATGCTACCAATCATTAAGTCATTGCAGAGGTAAAGTTAATTCCTCAGTATAGTTTGTCAGTTGGACATAATTTCATTAGAAGTTGTCGTTACTCCAAAAGATGATGCAAAATGTTTTAAATAAATTTGTTTGTTGAGCTCAAACATAATTGTTTAGAGTGCACGTAGCTTCTTTTTGTTTCAAATATAGTTTAAATTTGACGTTCATTACCTCGCAGTCTTTGTCTTTCCTCCGTGAGTTACCTTAAATGCGCTCAAATTGGCGGAAAAATGGTTCCGTAATTGCATTTCTGTTATCCTGTGCAATCTGAATGTTTAGGAAAATGCAGTTAAAGAGTTCATTTAATGGATTTAACGCTCACACAGTTTTAGTTGGAAAGGTTGAAGACGTGCCCGTGCATCATGCATACGTGCAGTTAGCCAGCACATATACAGGAGTTTTTACATCCCACGTCAAAATTTTCCCCCCCAAAAAATGTCCCCGTGATTCGGATCTTCCTCCAACACAGCAAATGAGTGATAATTAATATAATTTCACACAAAGTAGTTTGATCAGGCACACCGTGTCACAGATAGCGCCGTGGCTCAGAGGTTTGATCACTCAGATAAAGGAGTAAAACAGCTCTAATGTGTCGGGAGGAGCCGAGCTGCGAGGGTGGAGAGGAAAGAAGAAGAAAAAAAAAAAGAAGCCCCCTGTAAAAAAAAAAAATTGCAACAGTGCAGCCCTTATTTTCTACCCGATTGATACTAATTGGCAGCAGAATGCCTTCCTGACAAGCCTCTCGCCCTCAGCACCTCCCGCATGCGAGTGTGATGAACTGCCAACGCCGGAAATAATCCCAAGTTTAGCTGGGAAGGATCATCGGGGCCTTTAAAAATCTGCCGGGACCTGAAACACTCCCCTCACCACCTTCGTATTTTCACAGACATCTTGTTCTTTTTTGTCTTTTCCTGCAAATTAGCTACCAACTCAATTACAGGAATAAGAAAGAGAATGACGAGGAAACAAGCTGCTATCATGTGGAAATACATTATTATTTTTTTAATTAGAAAGCTGTTTTAGAGTTTATTACAAAGCATAAAAATCATCGCTGTAGCATCGCTCTCAGTATCTCAGGATATAGATCCGGAGCAACACCGCAAATTAATTTACCACCTCTCGCACCGACAATTCTCATTCTTCACACGGTCGGGGGGGGAAAAAAATAAAAATAAAAAATTGACTTCATAGTAAAAGATCATTCAGGTTTTTGCAGGGCTTAGGATAGATTTTTTTTTTCTTCCCTCCTTGGTGCTGGTGCGTAATTTGACACTTGACAAAGTGCGGCGGGTTTCATGGATGAATGAGTGTATCTGTCAGGTCGGCTAGCAGGCCTTTCATTTAAAACACGCGGTCCAGCCTGCTGTATTTCTCTCTCGGCTGAACCTCGGACAACTTCTTTTTCTTCTGTTTACCGGGTCAGCGTGATGTTTGAGGTTTCGCAGATCCGTTTTTTTTTTTCGCAATTACAGATAGGCTGTTTTATGACTTGGAAATTAATCTGCGGCGATAAAATCTGAGCAAACTATAGATCACCGAGAATATAAGAAGAACTGTTTTTGATTCTGTTTGTGAGAGAGGCACGCGGAGGGGGAAAAAACATTTTTATGCCTTTGGATGCACTTGGGAAGGGTCATTAATCGAAGAAGCGCTGTGGCTCTTTTCCCCTCCTCCTGCTCTTCCTGGGGAGAGCAGGATAATGCGCTGATGATAAATTGAGTTTATGCTGAACTGCTAAATTCCATCTCTGGTGGTAAATCTTTCCCTCTTTCTCGCTAACTTCTCTCATCACAGAAAGTTCAAGTCGGGGCACCTCTGTGGCCGTGTTGACATTTGAAACAAATCATCTTTGACAGGTCGGGATCCCTTTAGAATCGCTGCCCCACAAAGAGGTCAATCACTGGATGAATGATTTATCTACGGGAGAATAAAGTGTTTCTTTTCACTTTGGAATGTGATGTATGCGGAAAAAAAGCTCGGCGCTGAGTTAAAACACAAGCCGCACATCTCCGCCCACAGCGCCGCTAATATTCAGGATTATCGTGCCGCTGCCGGAGTGTGAAGGTCACCTTTCTACCGCACTTGACTGACTTTGAACATCAATCTCCGCCAATATCGGGAGCAGAGGTCCGTCTTATCAGATTCGAGCCCATGTTGTCTGGAGCCTGCGGTTCTCCCAAAAGGGCTCTGCGCTGCACTCTGCTGCCAAGCTCCCCTTAAATGGACCAAAATGCTCTCTGGCTTGAGGTACGCCGTGTCCAAAAGGCCTCATTCGGCTAACGATGCACGTAAGAGAAGAAGCTAGACCTGCTCCAGTAGCCTAGTAGCCACATCCACCTGTTGATGAGACGACTGTGCATACGTCTATTTAGTGCGTCTTCTAGTCAGTTGTGTTTATTCCTCCGCCGGCTGCAGAATCCTCTCCAGTGCTGATGATCTCCTTTGCAGTCAGAACACCCTCAGCTTTCAGCAGTTATTGAGGTCGTGTCCTATCACCATCTGTCTTTAGCTGCATCAGGAGGAATCCACGAGTCTGCTCCCTTAACCGTTTTTTTTTTTGTCTTTAAGAAGAGATCAAGAGCAAGCAACTTACATTTGCTCGGTTCCCGCTGCTGATTTCATCATATCGAGTCGTGACATAGCAGCACGTATTTCAGATATCTGGCTACCTTTGAGTAAATACACCGAGGAAGCAGAAGAAGTGGTGAATTCCCACGTGGCCTTGTACCACCAACACAGCAGTGCATGTGTGAGGCTATGAGGTCAGCTGCCTCGAAGCTCAGGAGGCGCGTTTGTTCTCCTTTTTCATGAAACACAATGCATGTTACACCTGCATTGTCAGTCATTGCTTCCAGTTAGATGCATAAAGGCGACACAGATGTTGGACTGCACGAAGATCCACATGCATCCTTTAACCTGCGACATTATAACCGAGACGTTTTGCAATTTAAAAACAAATATCTGCCGTTATCTCCCGCGGCCGACGGTCATTATACATTTAGATTTAATTAAAACCAGGAGCTGACCCGACGTAAAGGCCCGCTTCCTCCCTTGGATCTCTCCAGGTTCTGTATCGGGGGTATTAATCTACCTGTCTGCAGTCTGATATCAAATGTGATGGATGACGGCCAGCCAATGCCAAAGTCAGCTATTTCTGAGAAGCTATCTGGTTCAGACTCAGTCAAGCACAAATCTGAATGTCACAGTCCTGCTCACATCAAAGGGCCCCCTTTTGGATTCATTAATTCACAGAGACGGTCCTCCCTATCAATTACAGCCGTGATTAAAATGTTGTGGAGTTGCTCAGACTTTTGGAATATTTTCACTTAAGGCATAGCTCCTTCCTTCAGAGAAATTAAATGCTTAAAAATCCTTTTTTTCCCCTCCTCCTCCTGTTGTTTGGTTCAGGAAATAAAACAATTACACCCTGATGGAAACCTATTTGCGGGAGGAAAAACATCGCTTATGGTTTTTTTTTTTTAAAGGGATGGGAAACTACATAAAGTCATACAGCATATTCAGCTGCTAAGTAGCGCCGAGACGGGAGTGTTTGCAGGCTGACATTGTAAATAGTGTTTTAGTGCCACTTGTTTAGAGAACACCCCCCATCCTCCTCCTCCATCCTCCTCACCACCACCACCTCCCTGTCCTCCTCACTCAGACTAATTTTCCTCATCCATCCATTTGGCTTGAAAGACCCTTTGAAGAATCTCTTTTGAGCTTGTTTGTGATGTTTATTTCTGCAGTGCTCTGGCACAGCCTCACTTCGCTGGGAGTGAAAATGGAATTGATTGATGACAATTTTGGCTGTATTTTGATGAAGGCGACAGCGCTGGTGTTGACTGGTATTGGTGTATTTTTCTCCCCTCCCTCCCCTCCTCCTCGCCCATCCTCCTCCTTTTATTTCTTCATTGTGGACATAATTGCTTCCATCATCATTTCCAGCAGCTATACCGTATCAGTGTCATGCGATGCCTCCTCTGCGTACACGATTCCAGCCGCTACTCTTCCCCCCAGCCAGGTGCGAGTCTAGTTGTTTTTTTTGCTGAGCCCTTCATTTCGCACGTTGTTTAGCGTCCCGACCGATTGCCGCTAAACTAAATCCAATATCGGGAAGAACAATTAGCGGCGTGAAGGAGTGCAACACGCAGCAGTTTCTGCAAATGTCAGTTTACCTCCGGAGCGAGAGGGGTGACGCTCGGTCAACCGCGCGACCGAAGAAACACAACGCGCAAGAGTGCACCGCCGCCGCCGCCTTGTTTGTTTCTCATAGTCCAGAATCTTCAAACACAAAATGCTTATCCGTGGGAATCAGCGATCTGAGAGATAACACGGTTTGCCGAGCCAGACAGCACACAACTGCTCGGAGTTTCACCGGATAGGTAGGCATCCCTCTGACCGTGACGCCTCAGACACACTGGGCCTGATTTCATCAAAACGCCTGCATCCCAGGGCGAGACAAAACAACATTTGTTCAGAAGTGCACAGCTTCATGTTCGCAGCCTCTGTGAAATAGCCTGAGCCTGGACAGTAAGGATGCCATCTTTTATTCTGAACTACAGAGGAGCTTCTATTTTTTTTATTTTTCCACTTCTGTGTGTGGAATGTCACACTGTACCCAAACTGTCAAACTACATAGATCGAAGTCTTTGTTTTTAGAACACAAGGCACCTCAAACCTTATCTTCCTCTGTGTTGCGTGGCGTATCCTTTGTAGAACCACAACAACTGTGCATTGCCGCGAAGGAAAAAGAAAAGTCATTCTGATGCTTCACCATGCAGAGCTTTCCCTTTTTTTTTTGGAATTCAAATGACATCACCGTCTTCTAAATACTTCACTGACAAAGAACAGGCCTGTCGGGCGCTTTACAGCGTACAGTGTGACACACATTAGTGCCCTTGTGGTTCTGGCGAACCTCAGATTAAAATCCCCACAACTCCAATAACAGGAGACGAACCATTTCCTCTCACCCGCCCCCCCGCTTCCTCCTTCATGTCCTTACACCAGAAGTGTTCCTGAAGGCAAGCAATCAATACGGCTCTCACGCTGAAAGGCTGTAAACCTGAAATAGTACCCGTGACAGGCCCTTGCAGGTAATAGGTCAGATGTATTGATTGATCTGTTCATAAACACACATTTTTGGACGGCTCCCTGTAAAATGTTATGTCCATGTATAAAGCAAGAAGCTGAAAATTTATGTGATTTATCCATGTCCAGGTAAAGATTTTTAATGTCTCTCCGGCACTTATTTTACAGGAAATGTGGCTCTGAAAGGTTTGTTGGCTGAGAAGACATGCGGTATAAATCATTTGTGGCAACTTCAAGTTTCTGAAATTATGGAGTGCCCTCTCGGCCAAGCCGCCGGTGCCAGAATTGTGATTCATGCGTCAGGCCACATACCATTGTCTCACCTCTGCTGTCACACCGGGAGGATTTTCGTGTTTTAGCAAAAGCCAAGCGCGCACGAGAATATCTGTGCAATAATAATAAAAATGCATAGTCTACAGAGCAAACTGACATTTACTGCTCACTTAGTTGTGTGTTGTTTTTTTCCTGCTTTGAATGTGCAGCATCCATGCACTTGGGAGGAACAGACCTTTCTCGATAAATAGCATTATAACCACCTTCGAAAATGGCATTTTAACTACTTCCAAAACACACTGCACGCTCATTTCCTTTAGGGACTGTGGGAAATTAGTAGGGCGGGAAGGAAGGAGGCTAAGTGTTATGCTTCACTTTAAAAAGAAGAAAAAAAAGCCGAGCCCCTCCACAGCATCATGAACCTTCTGAACCCCAAACAGTTTCTGGGCATGGTGAGCTCCTGGCACATTTTCGCTCACTGTGGGCTCATTTTTCATTGCGATATAAAGTCCTGCACCTCTACGGAAACACACAAACAGGGCTAGAAGAAGAGAGAACTCACAAACGTCTCCTGCGCTGCACGGCAAAACTATTAGTCCATAAATCATAAAAAAATAATAGCTTATAAAGTTGAATTTATTTCTTTCCTTTATAAAAACTGACACAAGAACGGGATCTACATGTGCAATACTTTCCACAGGTGTTAGCAGTGCTGAGAAGAAAAATGATGGCTCTATGTGGCTTTAATTTTTAATTACATTTTATTAAAGTTTCAATACTTGTCTCCCATCTGCTCTGTGTAAACACAACCTGCAGTTCAGCCCAGTAGTTCACAACTGAATCGCTCAGATACACTAAGGAGAGCAGAATTTGGCCTAGATTGGGCTGATTGTCCCAGTGGAGGACAACTGGAAACGCACACCACAGATGAGCAGCTTGAAAAGTTGAAAATCTGATTATCCTTCCTGGCTCTGACATGTGGTGTATTTTTTTGTGTGGTTGTAATTTTTAAATAAAAATCAACTTCTCTATCAAATCTGACAGTGGAGTTAAGAAAGTTAGTATTTATTCTGGACACCACTTCACACTAAAAATGTAATAACTGTGGCAGGGATGCAGATTATGATAATAAAAAAAAAAACCCATAAAAGCAGCATTGTTAATCAATAACTGATTCACTGATGAGACTAATTGAGAACAGTCGATTCCAGCTGTTCTCAAACACATCAGCTCTGGCCAGAGGTCATTAAGCGTCACGCAAGTCTTTGTCATGGTGGCCCTTTGCTAGCCAAACCCCACAATATGCTCTGCTTGCAAACACAGAACTTCCTGTAGTCTGGGTGATGCCTCCTCTAGTCGCTAATAAACAGCAAGAGGCTCCACCTGGTGGCACAACCAGGTACTACAGCTGATCTAGAATACTTGAATTGTGTTAATTATGTAGGAAAATGGCGGGAGATACTCAATAATAAGAGATGTGGATCAGATTGAGGGAAAAAATAATGCAGACTGTAGAGATACTGGATCATCTGGACAACATTTCCAGGTGGTTAGGTTAATACTTCACCTCATTCCACTTCCATCTGCTAACTTAACCTCTTAAGACCTGAGCTCTTGTTTGAAATGCATTTTTTTTTTAAATTTCTCTTTGCTATTTGATCAGATCATGTAGCAAAGAGAATAAAAACTACAGAATATAAAGAAAATAAAAAAAAATATTTAAAAAAAATTAAATAAAAAATATAAAAAGAATTTTAAATAAAAAATATTTTTAAAAGTAAAAAATATATAAAATAAAAAAAACAAATAAAATAATAAGAATAAAACAATAAAAATAAATTTAAAAAATTAAAAATTAACTACTGTGGTAATATAACCCAAAATGCGATGTCCATGCATGTGGACCCCAGGTCTTAAGAGGTTTTAAGCAAGCAAAGCAAACACTAGTCGACACACCTACCAGCCTCGTAACTAATTTACAAACCACAAAGCTTTCTCAACATAACCAGAAATCCTTGTTATACTTGATTCAAACGCCCAAACCAATGGTTCAGATGTCACCATACAGAAAACAATCTCATGAGATGAAACCTAAAAGTGAAATATTTGTTGGCTGTCCATTAATAAAACTCATATGCAGAAGCAAACACTGTATGTATGATGTAACTACACTGCAACGGAGGCGTGAATTAAAATATACATCCACAGTGACAAAATAAACAACATTTATCAAAGTCATCCAGACAAGCATCCCTTGAGCCAAAATAACAACTGCAACACCATTTGTGACATTTTGTGATCTTCTGAAAACTTTCATAAGGACTCAATATGCAAATAACACTGCATTTTACCATAAAGCCGTGAGGTCCAATAACGGACCGCGACCCTGCGTGTCCGGGCCACGTGAAGCCACGGCCCAGCGTTGGCCTCCCAAGTCTTAACTGTGCCGATGTGACACAGATTTGTGCTCATCCTGAGGAGACACTGTGTCCTTCATCAAACCGAAATTGAGACGATGTGATCTCTCTCTCTCTCCACCCTCTTTCTCTTTCTGTCTCCCCTCGCTAATAAGCAGAGCTCTCTTCTTCATGCATGAGGGATGCTCCCCTCCCTCAGTCAGACAGATAGCAGGGGAGATGGATGTGTCAGTCAGTCAGCGCTGTCTCATCTCAGTCAGGTGCTCTGTGTACTTCAGGTTATTTAGAGTCCTGCTGGCTGCTAAACTGCACATGGCTCATTTTTTAAAAAGTCTCAAATTTGTCTGGGGAGAAAAAGCGGAGCCCGGCTCATTTCGCTTCCGTTGTTTTCCAGCTGTTCGCCGGGGTTTGCTTTTTCTTGCTGGCGCCGCTTTAGATGTCGGCGCGCATGTAAATTTACAATTCGGCGCCGCGGATAAATAAATAAATAATATGAAAATAAATAAATAAATAAATAAGAGGGAGGGGAGAGGCTTTAGATGTAGCGTTGCCTCTTAGCATTAGGCTGTTTTCTTCGGGACTACTTCTATTTTTTTTGTGCAAAGACGTAGCCAACCCTGCCCAGGAAGAAACTGGAACAGTCAGTTCAGTACATCTCTCCATCTGCCTCTCTGCAGTGTCATGTCAATGAATAACAAGCACCCCGGCCACAATCTCCAATTATGCAAATGAGCGGCGGTGGCATCCAGATATAGGGTTGTTTGTGGCAGATCTAAATGCAGATGCACTGATGGTTTAGAGTTCTATCACATTACAGTCATGAATAAAGGACCGGCGTCTCCAGGACTCTCTGCTCAAGCATGTCTGTAAAATGACAGCACTGCGTTGTAACACTACAGCGACGCCATTAAAGCATAACCGTCCGGGAAACATAATTTTCCATCTACAAACCCTATTAATTTCCTACACATCACGCGTGAGCTTGTGCATGATGACAATGGGACACAAAGCGGGCGGCGGATTGATGGGAGGCGGCATGTTTTTGCGATTAGTTCCTTTCATACATATTAACAGTGTTAAATCCCGGCTCTTTATAGCCAACCCATCCAATCAGCGTGCCTTTGTTTTGAGTAGTCCCTCGTTGAGGCTCTTCTGTCTTTCTGTCAGCTAATGATCAGTAAGTGCTGGTTTAGAAATTTGACTCATTTGTTCTAGTACTGGAAGATACGAGCTCACTCTGTATCGCAGCTCAAAGGACGCCGTCGCTTCAAATTCCTCAAATCTTATTTGATGAATAAGTTGGGTTTTTTTTTCCTGGATAGAAATATGTAGATAAAGGCAAACTTGCAGCCAGGCGTGGAGCATTTAGGGAGCTAAATAAACGGGGGCATTTATTTTAATCCAAGGCTCTGACCCGTAATGTGGACGAACCGGGGCGTTCTGCTCGGGCAAAGTGGTCGCTACCAAGACGGAAGAGCTGTTTGTCTCTCCGAATGACCACAGAGAAAAATAAAACGGCTTCTGAGATTCCTTTTCTGCCATTACGCTTGACTTATTGATGGACATCTACACTTTTTGAGAGCAATTTCTTTGCTAAAGCGATGCGGTTCTGACCCGGTCTCGCTCCCACAACAGCATCTCTCGTAATTAATCAAGAGAAGGACAACAAAAAAAAAAAACATCAGGACTCATCAAACCTGATATTTTTCTTCCTCTCCAAGCCATCGACGTGGCGGCACGAAGGCATTGTTTCTTACTTCCAACGTAACAAAGAGCTTGTCAAACGTTTTCTATTCAGGTCAGAGCTCTGCTGCAATCACAGCCAGAGTGATGACCTGATCCCACTTAATACAGCCGCGCTTCAAGTGCACCGTGGATCTACAAAGGAGCTGGAGCTGGTGTGAACTGGAGGCTAAATGCAGGAGTTCTTTCCTAAAGAGCATTACAATAAGAGCTGCAGCTGGTTGTTTTGTGGCGCTCACATGCGGGTTAAAGTCATGACAGCGCTTCCTTTGTAGTTTAATTGGCTGCTGTTGCATGTGGACGTGGAGCATCGCAAAAGGGTTCACTTCCTTGTGACAAATACTCTCGAGTTCAAAGTTTCAGGACCTGGCAACCGGCCTAATTCCTCTCTTTAGGGAGCTTGATTGCAGCTCAATAAAGCTGGGAAAAAAAATAAAGTAGCTCCACAAAAGCACAGTATCGACTCCAAACATACTGTAAATCCAAAGACGCGTTTCATCATCTCTTGATTTTTCTATTCTCTGACCACTTTTTAAGAAGTCGTCTCCTCCACAGAGGCGTCTCATTTAAGCGTGCAAACCGCTGGGAGGCCGGCCACAAATGCCTAATTGAAACCCTTTTGAGTTTATGAATAAGAGAACACCCATGTGCCCCCGGATGACAGAACGTCTTTAACGGCCTCGCATCATTGCGGATGCAGGGCATGTCGAGCGGGTCTCCTCCGACCGGCCTGTTGCATAACCCGCCGCTGCAGGTGCGACTCATAGAGAGCGGGCATGAATGGCAGGCGGCAGCTTGTAAGTGACCATCAGCTTGCGAGTCGGGGGGGGCAGGAATGACAAGCGAGGAGCGTCGTGCTCCGCCACGCATGTCGCGGCTAAATTCAGACACGGTGATAATTGCGCGGCTATTTCTGGCGGAAGAAATCTGGAAGAAATCTGGCGTCCAATCTGACGTCGTGCACATGATGTTATCCATATCGCTGCTCAGTGGTTTGTGCAATGTTCTGCATCGTGTGTCGCATTTCATGTTCATTTGCAGCTTTTTGATGACGTCATTTTGCACGTGATATACCTCAGTATATCTACCAGCATTACTTTTTACTCTTCTAGCCCAGCTTTACTGTAGCTCACTTATTTTAGCACATCTTATTGCTTTGTACTTTTTACAGCATTTTCTGATTTTATTTTTTCCTGAACAATATCTGGCACAAGAATTTCCTTCGTGATCGATAAAGTTTTATCTTATCTCACCATCGAATAAGCGACGAGGGAAGAAGATGATGCAAATTTAGAAGCTGCTGTGAGATAACCAACGGGACTGGGTTTGGAGGGCGCGAAGAGGGAGGTTCTGTGTCTCGTCTATGAATACTGCATGAGCGCGATGAAGCTAAAATAACGCAGTTCTGTTGAAGTAAAATGCCGCATTAAGCCGCCCAAAACGGATGTGCGTGCGGTCGCATTCGGAGGCGTGAAAGATGGATGTGGTGGGGGAGCGGCTCTGCTACACATCCTCGGAGTTTGCTAGCAGCTGTTCAGGGTAGGGACTTGGCAGGTACAGATCGCGAGGGAGCTCGCTAGCAACTCTCTCCTCCCCTCCTCCTCCCTCAGCTTGCGATGGCCTCATTTATCTGTCACCACCCTTCCCTACTCCCCAAACCCCCCCCCTCCCTCCCACTCCAGACATCTTTGTCTAACACGCCTTCGCCGTCGAGCTGAAACAACTCCCGTCACTTTGGTTTTTATTCCATCAATTACCTCCCTGCCGAACGCTGTGATCGGCCACTCCGAAAGACTGCCCCGACAACTCTGCGTCTTTGCTGTCACCGGAGTCGTTTGGTGACTTACCAACAAGCTCCACTGTATTAGTCATTCATATCCCCTGCGCTGCCCTTTAACATGGTGGCAGAAATACCTGTGGGCTCCCCGCGCACATATTGTTGTTCTCCACTGAAATATGTCTTCAATTAAAATGTCACATCGCCTCGCCTCAGTCATCTCTCGCCATCGCTGCAAATGATGAGAGGGAATCCGGCATTAGTTCACCATCTGACGGATGCCTCCCTTCACAAACTCTCATTAGTCAAACGCGTTTCTGCTCCGTCTCGGGAGGCTCACATTGTTGACCGTGCATCCGTTTGATGGGCGACCCACACCCTCTTGAATTTAAAGTCCAATTAATTCCCATAGAGAGCAGTTACGTAAATATTTCAACCGCAGCAGGTGCCAATATTTCACATTTACAGTCAGAAGCAGACAGACGAGCTGCGTGTTTTTCTCGGAGACTCGCTTCGCTTCAATCTGCACGAAAACGTGTCTGGTTGCTGCTGCAAGCGCCAAACTGACCACACGAAGCCTATCTGCTCGAAACCTCCTCAGACTGGCATCGACCTCCCGGCGCTCGACGCCACTTGCCGATGAAAGCGGCGGCGCCTCACCATTTGGACGGCCCGCGTCGACAACAGAGCTTTTCGGGGGGGGGTCTGACAATCGGGCCAAGCAGGTGTTTGGCGTCGTGGCGAGGGAATAGAGCAGCTCAACAGCACATTGGAGGATCAGAGGAGGCTTCAGATGCACCTGGTCACGTGCCAAGGCATCCCTCCCCACACAATCTGGCCTGTTCTGTTCCTACTCAGTGGCAGACGCACCTCCGCTGGCAGCTCTGATGGACGCTAAACTCTTCTGGTGACAAATGCAGAGATCATTCGCTGCTACCCACGCAAGCGTTTAATCATGATGCACTGCTACTGCTGCTCACACTCCAGATATTATATCGCGTGAAGTCCTGCTACTCTTACATACTGAGAGCTAAGAGGATTTTTTTTGGGGGGGTATAGAAAACTCCTCGGTGCTTATTTCATGCCGGTTTTAGCCTTGTTACGTGTGCTCCGTCTTGGAGTTTTTTACCTGGCAACCGTCATTTTTGTAGAGTCACATTAAAGTGAAAGACGCTTTCGTAACGTACTTAAAATTCTCTCCACGTTTTTGGACCCGCAGTACATGTCCTCCGCCGAGCACATAAGTAATAGGCATGGAAATCCCTTTAATATATGAATAATTCCGCGTTGTATATGCAGCCCTTAGCCGACAGTTTCAATCCGACTTCCACTAAATAAATGGACTGTGTATACGCTCAGGCAGTAATACTTTGCAGTGTGGAATGTTTATGCATAAAAACTGGAGCTGGACAATTTATCTCGACATTAAATCACATTTATTTATTGTGTGGGAAATGTGTTTTTCATGTCGGCTCTTCGCAGCGCGCAGCCAGGTAGAACGTGCGGTGTTTAATGGCGTTCCCCCCTTGCTCTCGCGCTGCATCTGCAGATATAGTTATAATTTCCCCCAGTATATGCCCACAGTACAAATTTATCTCCCCAAAACCTGTGTGCAGGGGAGGTATCAACAATATCAAAGGTAGCCTGAGCGATGGGAATGAGAGCATCCCAGAGGGTCTGCGAGCTGAAATAAGACAGATACAGCTGAGTGAGCCTTGATGGGGGGAGAGAAGAAAAAAAATAAAAAAAAATCTAAAAAGAAACAGGTCAAAGAGATGGGGCTTGGACCCGAGGGATGCCTGAAGATGGGAGAGAACGTAGGGCCTTGTTCACCAAAGTCAGACCTTCCAAGACTGACAATACAGAGCGGGAGAGTCTCTCTTTTTTTTATTTTGCAACCGGGAGTCAAAATGCGCTAAATGTTGCACTAAGCTTGCACGACTGCGAATCGCCAGCAGGAAGAAGAAGAAGAATCTGAGCTGTGTTGGTCAGCTGGGCGTGAATTATAAACCAGGCTCTGCAGAAAAGTAAAGGAATAGTCTCACATTATAGGAAAGTTAACATACAGCTACACCTTGTATGTCATTTCTGCACCGCTTCGTCAGATATGCAACATCATTAAACTACTAATTTTGTTGTTATTAATATATCAGATAACCTTTCAAAAGAATAAGTTATGATACACTTAGTTATATTTTATATTTGCACATTTCTTGCTGTACTTTTAACAGAGTCATCGTCTGAATTGCAGCTCGATGTCGTTGTACACTGTGCAACCGATTCTATGAGAAGCCCACGTTAGCAGATGATTTCTTCGGCCTGATTCTGTTCAAAGATTGAAAAAAAAAAAAAAAAGCACACCTCAGCTGGTTGCCTGGCAACCGCACAGCGACAACAAGACTCTATCTGCTTCCTGCCAAGAAATTGTCCAGCACATAACTTTCTGTAAATGCAAAACTTGCCACTTATTTATTTTGTTTGTTTACAGGGTCAAACTAACTGGATGCCGAGTGTTAATTACCACATTTTTTAGCGGCGCGGTGGGTTTAGATCGTCGTGTTTAACTCAACGAGGAAACAAACTTCCCTGAATGTTCCTTTAAAAAAAATCCAATCCAGCCTGCGGAGCCACTTATACTGTCTCCCAATGAAAGATTCAAAGCCACTTCTTAAAGAAGCCATTCATGTGCTTCTTCTCGAGTGTCTCCTACCCCGTAATTTGCACCATCGTGACAAATAAAACAGTAAAGGCTCTGATGATTTTTGCTGTACTATTATCCCCATTTCACCCTAGGAGGAGTCAGTTCGGGGTACTCTCATGCGATGGGATGATTTCATAAATATCTCGCTGAATCACATACTAATTGCCGCTTTATGCTCTCGCAAATTAACTGAGCAATTTGATGTTGCAACACAATGTCAGCAAATTTGCTCCTCTAACAAGCGCATCATTATTATGTTATTCAGCACTCAATCTGATCGCACTCCACAATTTCTGCTCCGCGAGCGACGCTGACGCCGAGATTAAAGTCGTTTTCTTTATTTTTCCGAACCCATTTGCGTATACATCTCCTCCTCTCGCAGCCCTCGGTGTCCTCTTTACTGTCTTACACGGCGTCCAGCTGAGTCGTCGCTGAGCCGATAAAGCCGTGGGACATCAAGGACCATCAAGGTGATGCCCAAGTTGCTCGGGCCCCGGCGCTCGTAATGGCGCGCTGACAGAGCCGAGCTGACAGCTGAAAGTTGCATCCGTTTCCAGGTTACTGGAAAATGTCAGCGCCAAAAAAACAGCAGGGATTTTTCTTACCGAAGGGATCACTGTTTAATCAGCCGCACTCGCTTTGTGTTCATATTTAGATCTTCTCTTAGGGATTTTTTTGTCTTGGCAGCCGTGCGATATGTGTTGCATCCAAGCTTTCCTAAAGAGCTATTAACGTGCTTAAGTTCTGTATTGTTTCTCGAGTTAAGAGTGGATTAAAACTGTGAATGCCATCCTTCAGCGTGGTTTGATATATAGACAGTTTTTTTTTTCGGGGGGGATTTTGTGAGCGTGTGAAGTTTAATTAGCACGTGCACATGTATTCAGATATGTAGGCAGCGCGTCCATAAGGTGTTGCATGACAGCACGAAGCAGCCAGGCTGTTTCTCACTTGAGGCCACGATTGCTCAGAGGTGTGGAGTACAGTTTTTGTATTCAGCTTCACACTTACAAATGGTAATAACTGGCCTGGAATATAGATCACTAAATGGTATTTAAGCTGAAACACGCATCCAGACACATGCATTTATGGCGATATGCTAATAGGCGTCTACTCAGTAGTGTCAGTGTTGTAGAGGACTCTGATCCGAGTGTCCCCTTCCTTTGCCGGGGCGATGATTCACTGCCATTCACTTGTTCTCGGGACACGTGGACACAAAACTCTGCAGATTTGATTATCATTCTCGCAGCGATCTGAACCGCGGAGCAATTACTCGTCAGGAACTGTAATCACTCAGAGTCTAAGCATGCATTTAATTACAGGAGTATTAACAAAAAAATAAGCGCTCTCGAACACCAGTCACACAGAATGAGATTTGGCGAGGGGACTCTGAGATGATTACTGCCTGTAAATCTAGCCATAAAATTGGGGGGCTATTATGTCTCGTGCTCAAATGGCTTGTTCAACAAAACTGTAATCGCATGCATAATTTTACACAGTTCATTACTGTAGTTCATTAAGATACCAGAGGTGCTTTTGAGAACGAAGCCGAGACCGTGGTGCAGAATATTCACCAGCTCCAAATGTTAAAACAATGGAAATTGCACTTTCGGTGGCATTGTTAATCGCAGTGCAGCGGCTCCACGGCAAATTACCGGCTCGCGTTGCTCCGCTCGTGCAAGGCGCCCCATCGCCATATGTTGGTGTTATCCCTAACATAACCCTGTAAACTCCAATTAGAACCATTATATAATACATGCAGCGCCCTGTTAACGGTCACCGCTGCCTCTTCGCCGCCGCTCCGCTTCCCGCCGTGGCGTTGATAACGTATGACAACGCGGCGGAGGGATGGCGGCGCGGCAGGTGGCCGCTGGGAAACCTCGCTGTCTCTCCAGCGACCGGCCCCTGGCAACCGCTGACCTCATAACACGCACTCATACATACTAACCACCTAGTGTGTCAGCCGGGGCAGCGCGGCAACCCGGGGAGCTTGTCCGACATGCTGAGTCGACAACAAGGGGAGCTCAAGTGGCAGAGAGGACAGCAGCCTCCGGGGCTCGCTGGCGATGTGGCGACGTCACCGCAAAAAACCGCACGGTGTTGACAGGCCGGCCAGATAAAAACACAGAGGTTGGCGGAGAACACAGGACCCAGAACAAGGTTGTTCTGTTGGTGAGAAAGTTGGTATGAAAACATAAAGGCAGGCGTTTGTCTAGACTAAATACTGTATGTACGAATAATAGCACAGAGACGGGGTGTGTTGTTTGCGAACCCGTGACGCTGTAGCCTACTTACGTGGAGCCACCTGGGAACGTTCGCTCATTAACATTTAATGACATTCATATTAAAAATCTTTCGCATTCAACGCCTCACTCGGGCTTTTTGGGAAAGAACTAAAAACGAGCCTGTGTGCGCAGACTATAAATAACAGTCTCGCAGAAGGAGGAAAAAACAAAAGCAAAGCTTCTTCCAGCTACACGAATCAACAATGATAAGTCCACCAGCAGTCATTTGTCTTCTGTCGAAATTGGTGTTGAAGCCTCCTTCGCGTTCTTATCACACTTGGCAGTTTGTGTTATGTTTATATGCAGTTATACAGTGAATGCCCTTCTCCCTGACAGCTGGGCGGCTCCTAAGGAGGAAGCATATATTTCAAAAGAGGGTGCCCTTCTGTGGGCCCAGAGGCTTAATGTCAACGGGGATGTACACGCTGTAGTGTGTGGAGATTACCTGTGGTTTAATGAGACACAAATGTGGCGGATTGACTTAATAGCGTTTCTTTTTTTTGTTGCATCCTTTAGCCTGTTTTTCCTTTCACTCGGCACTTTGCATGCAGCACATTATAGCGAGCAAACACTACTTTAGCGGCAGCATTATTTTCTATAATCTTACTCCTACAACAACATCGAGACCCCAGCAGCTTTTACACAAAGCGTGATTGAGCCGCTCGCACCAGGTACTCTGTTTTTCATTTTTTGACAGGAACCCTTTGAAATTTATGCACAAACAAACTAGATGGGCAAAGTTGTGGAGAAAAGAAGTGACACACAATTCCTAAAAGCCTCATATTATGACAAACCTCTTGAATGCGGCCTATTTTATAATTTCGCCGCACTTCACAGAGAATTTAAAATTACCCGACGGCAGTAATTTCAGCAGCAATTTTTGTTGTCTAAAACTTGGAATTATGCCTCAATCAAAATGCCTTGTTGTCACATTCTAGATTAAATGACTCACTAAAATTATTCAGCTTTTTCAAGTGGCGCAGCACAGCGACACAGCATCGCCGGGGCATTCATGCTGCAAGTGATTCAACAAGCACAAACCCTTTTCCCATTCAAGCCGCCGTGCATTCAGACAAAACAACGCCCGCCATATGCTCGCCGTCGACGTTTACTACGCCAAACCGTTGCCATTACCTGCAATCAGCTGTTCATTAGGCGACCGCCGCTTTCACTTTGCGTGGGGTAAGAGCGCGGTCCGCTCGGCTTTCAGGCCATTTCCTGTTCTTAAAAAGCATTTGCTGGGAACTGCTGCACTGAGGGGCTGACACGAGAGGCGGCGGACTGCGATGGAGCCTCTTCTCCCGGCCCTGCACACGCTCAATAACAGGTTAAATCGATACGCCTTCACCTTTTCTTTGTAAAACACTGCCTTAAAACACGAGCCTCGGCTTGGTCTGCAAACAATGCACAATTAACCAAGTTTAGCAACACCAGGTAGGATGGGAGGAGGGGGAGGAGGGGGAGGTAAAAGACCTTAGTAATGATTCTCATCTCATTTAGGAAATTGAGCTTTCACTAGCAGCTGGAGGAACAAAAAACACAGTCCATCACATGGTGCGCTGTGTTTCATCTGTGCAGGTCAAGGCAGGGTGAACCCTTATCTAAAGTGATGACTCAAACCCCACTGTCTGGCCAAGGCTGGTGTGCTTATATGATTCACCCCAAATGATGTTGCATTTTGTGACGCTTTGTCTCGCGTACGCTCGCCGGCGTAACAACGGTCCACGACGCCTTTTTCCAACGCGTGAGATTTTGCTGCAGATATGAAGGATCTAGTCACTCGATGTGTTTATTTTGGATCGTTAATCCTTCAAGTCTTGGCTCCACAGTTTCAAGAGAAATTTTCACACTTTCACATGTTTTTTTTTTTTTTTACCATTCTTCTCCCTATAAGCTGCCAGTCTGCGGAGAGGCAGCTATCTGCTCTTAAGTCTGCTTGCAGGGACCTGCGTGGCTGTTTTCACTCCTCTTTCGGTTTGTTTTCATCAAATATGGCGCTGTGTAACGATACAGTCTGCTCTTATTTTGAAAATCTAACCAGGCATCGTTTGCTTTTACAGACAAAACTGGGCTGTAAATTATAAGATGAACGTGCAGCTTTAAAATGCTCCAAGGTTTAACTGCGGGAATTTTAAGAATGAATGCTGTTGCCACTTTTAAATTAACGCCGCCATGTGATGCATCATGCATGGTCGTCATGATAGCAGTCACCTTTTTTTTTTCCACCTACAGTATATCGGTGCCACATGCAGAGACGCAGTACAGTGGGCGAGCGGCATGATAATACCCGAGGTGTGATCATACCGTGTTCGTGCCAAGTAAAACTGACAGGAGGAGACAGTAATCCCTGCTCGTCCTGCTGCAGATTTCGACTGTAATCTCAGATTAATGTCCAGGAAATGTCCTTACGAGGTGATTGTGCACTGGGGCAGATGTTTCGGCGCGTTAAGTCGTGTGTGTGGAGCTATCTACTGGAGCTAGCAGAAAGATGAATGAGCGCTCACGTTCTGTGGTCTCTCCAAATCTGGCCACCTGAGGGAACCGTGTCAGAGAGCCGAAAGATAGAAGGCTTTGTCTTCTTTCCATAAGTACTAATATATTTATTTTTTAATCTCCTCAAAAGATTGCTTCATAGTAGAAAACATTTCAGATTTTTTTTTTTTTTTTGGTCGGGCTCGGTGCGGATTCACCGGTTTGAAGTCTCGCTACCCCCGAAGCCACTCCTGCACTTAAAGTAGCAGAAATGTGAAGTACTTCTTCCTGTTTTCTTTCTGTTGGGTTTCTGAAGTTCTCTGACAGGATTTTTCAGCCAGCAGATTTATTTATTCGTTTTCCAATTTTGCTTGGTTTGCGGGGAGAGCTGTATTGTTTGTTTGTTTTTTTGACTTTGTACAAATATGTTAGTGGGTAAAAAGTGTTCTACAGTAGGCGAGGATTTTCATTTAGACATGAAAGTTAATGACGATATCCTGCGGTGGATCAAAGAGCGCTTTTCTGAAGGCAACACTCTTGCTTTAGCTCTGGGTTTGGCAAAGTTTCTTTTTCTTTTCCGACTACTTTTCAGTTTTTAGGTCACGTTATGGATGATTGTGCTGCCTTTACGTTGCACTACATTGGTTTTAAAGACACCTCGGCCCAGAACAATGTGCGGTTTTCATACGTTTACATCATGATCGATGAGGGCGTCTGGCTTATAAAAAGTGGACAAAGCATGTAGGAGAATGACTGATTAGCAACCTGGCTGGCTATCAGATTTATTATCTATCATTTTGTGATTATTACAGTGAGTCCCAATAAAACAAATTAATTTAAGAATCAGTTCTGAGGCATCACTGCTTTACCATCTGTCATCTGTTTTGGTTACAAGTCACAAGTAAAACACTGACGATTATATGGTTATCCTTAATTGCTAACTATTGCTATTGGCACTCATAAACATATTGATCGAACACAGGGATGTCAATGATTTATCGATGATTGATTAATTGCTGTTTAAGCAATTAAAAATACATTAAGCTATAAGGCAGAAGATGAAGGACATGCATTGTACATGTGCTGTAGTACCTGGTTGTCCCAGAGGAGGTGGTTGTTTGGACGACAAGCAGCTCCACGTTGGCTTTGTTCTGCTTTAACTATCAACGGGGAATCATGACGAAGACTTATGTGGCGGCTAATGACCTCCTGGACAGAAGTCATGTAGTGAAGGCGAGCTGAAGCCGACTAAGACGACCTACGGCCACATGATTAATGGAATTGCTTTAATGGAGTGGTTATAAATAGCTCTTTTACTGTATTGAATTCCATTTACTTTAACAATTAATTGTTTATTGATGGATAGGGCTGTCGATTATAGGGCAAGAAAACGATTTCACATCCCGAGAAGAGTCTAAAGGATCCAAAATGGAAGCATCGGTTTAGCTAAAGTTGGTAATGATCAGGACTGGTTGTGTGTCCTTCCAGCACGCTGAGCAGGCAGTGAAAGGGTTAAAACGCATTCAGCTGCACTGGACAGTAGCAAAGCCTTGAACAGTGACTTAATGCACTCCACTGAGGCTGCTTCACATCCCTCTAATGGATCATTTTTCACCTGGCACCTCGGCTCTCTTAAGATCAACTGAGAGGGATCAGCCCCATCGATCCCCTTCCTCTCCACCAATCCGGATCGATAAGGATTCCTGCATTATAAACCAGCAGCCTCATTTCCAGTCAGCTGCACCCCATCGTGATCTCACTCCTGTCATTCGAAATTGCATAATGAATTACACGACTGATTCCCCCGCCCGAATTAATATCGTCGGACGGCGCAAGCGTACGTTAAAGCAAAGCCGCACCTAAGAGTTGATTTCCTGTTCTAATTAAAAGGCAGAATAATTGCGAGCGCGTTATGATGTCCGTCTTTAGCCTCGCCTGCAGCACTTTAAATGACAATTGCTCTTGGAAAGTTGTCTTCATCAATGCCCAGACATATTCCCCGGGTGCACATTCTGGCAGATGATTCATTGGCATGTTGAAAAAGCGGCTGGAAGTCTGCGAGATTGTTAAAACCTGCGGGGGGAAAATGCATGCGCTCCATCAGTATGCAATACATCAAAGATGCCGAGATGCCTCAATGATGCGCTCACTGGCATGATCAAAACAGCGCGCTTAAAATGCAAAATCTCACTCGGCGATGGCTGAGATGGAAAAGGAGCACTAATACAAACAACAATCTTAGGGGAAAAGAAAAAAAAAACAAAAACAAAGGGAGAAACTAAACACACTGGAGTGGCGAACCTTCAAAGAAAATATGAATATGCCCGAGTATCCTTGTGATAATGACCCTTTAGCCCAGATTCAACCTTCATCCATCCACTTACAGGGAAGAAAAAGACAACCCATTTCCAATATGGCCACATATCACAACTGTAAGATGAAAAAAGGAGGCAATTATTTATACAGCTCGTTGACACTGGCATCAGATACTTGGGGAAGGTGTTTTGGTGTCAGATCTCGCCGGGTAATGCGACGGAGGAGGGATGGGGGGAGTGGAATACATTCTCGGTTTTACCCGCGGCATTTGCAGTCCTTTATTATGCGAGGCTGCGCTGGGTTAACGGCACGGGGAGGCCTCTACGCCTGTGAGGATTATTGGCAATACGCTCCCACAAAACAGCTGTGGAAGGCAAATAATTGTCTTAAGGTGAATAACAATGCCATGTTATCCCGGCGAGTTGGGGTGGGGAGGTTGTTAATACAAACCAAATAGAGTTTATTTCTCCAACCTATGTTTCATTTATGAGCTGCTCATATGAAGCCCGTTAGTCTCGGTTTATATTCATGGCTTATGCACAGAAATGCAAGGCTGGGGAAGGGGATTTCGCCCAACGCACGAGGAATTGAACAGGGGGTTGCGGAGGCCACGCCAGCGTGCTTCTAACACAGCGGTACAAGCACTCTCCCCCCCGAGTGAGTTTGGATTTTGTGAATGAAACCCTCCTTATCTATTCTGCTCGGGCTGCCGATCAGTAAATGCCGCCCGGGGCAAAGCCCTCTCTGCAGCGCGCAAAGATTCAAACACATTTGCAAATGAGCCTGTTTCGCCATTCTAAATAAGCTGAGATGTGCAGAGCCAGAGGTAAGGCATATTAGAAAGGCCTGACTTGGTCATTACTCGGCGGGAGCATGCAGTATCGCCTCGGGTTAGCAACTGAGCGAGGCGGCCGAGGCGTTCAGACAAAGAGCTTGTGTTTCCTACCGCACCGGGTCACGCTGGGCCTGTTTGTGACACACGTCGGGTCAAAAAAGACGCTGCGAAGGAACGGCGGATTCCTTTGCACATTTGATTTCTTCTCCTCGAAACAGCCGTAAAAACTTTAAATTTAATGGTTGGTTTTTTTGGAGCTAATAGCAACAGAAAGGATTCACAAGAGCTGCCCGCCTGCTTGGTGTAACCCAAAGCTATAGCCGTGTGCATTATTTTCTATCGCTCTCAGTGGACACTTTACCTCGGCACGTCTGCAGCATCCAATATGTCGGAGTTAATCCCTTTCCCTTATCAGCTGCGCCCCAACATTCTGATGCATGTGCTATAATTAGCGCCCGATGGAGATGATACGATTAGTAATTGCCCCCCCCAAATTAGCGAGGCCCTGAATCTGGGATCATGCCTTAAACATGGTTGTTGTTACTCAGGAAATTGCACTTAGATTTACAGTGCCTCAAACACGGATTAGCATGGGCAGAATCAATAGTTCATCTGCGAGTCATCGGCTTCGCTTTAGCCTTTACGTTACCCAATTAAATGTAAGTCTTTAGGCCACATAATCTCAAAGGTTTTTACAAGTTTCTTTCCTTAAGGGGCACGACCTCTCCATATATTTTTAATCCTTTTTTTTTTGACCAAAGATAGCGCCGTTGATCTTGTTTTTAATTGGCCAAGAAATTAAAAACAAGCACAAGATACGATTAAATATATGATTTCCATGGATGCATTAATTCCAACAGAGTTTTTAAATGACTCACTTAACAAAAAGAGTTTTTTTTTGCCAATGTTTACCTGCTGCACCGAGGCCTAATCCTGTTTACCTCTCCAAAATCCCTGCTTCTTTGACAGCGTGATCTGCTTCCTGCCTTGAGCCACATGCTGTAGTTTTGACGCCCCTCGTCTGCCCAGTGTTTCCCTTCCTTCTGTGTGAAAGCCCCAAAAAAAAAAAAAAGGGTCAATTGAAGAAAATGAAGAAAATTGCAATTTAAATATTCATAAGGCTCTTTTGTCTTTTCCCTCCCATCGGTGTCAGAGAGAGAGATCATGCTATTCCGCCGTGGATTTTGGCAATTACCTCTCATTGTAACCTCCCCGTGTCCAAAGTCACCCCTGTGCTCTTGAGAGGCACGAGCAACCTTAACATAATTGTGAGGTTAGGGAGAGGATGCCGACAGATTGGATACTGCTCAAGCTGACATCGTTTCACGTCGGTTGAATAGAAGCAACACCCCGGCATTGTCTACCGTGAATTAATCCTAATGCCATGGCTGTGCAGTCTGAAAAAGATTACATTGTATAATTGCATGTCTGGCTCTGGCATAACGAGCCATTGTTAATGCCACGCGGAGGGTCTAGATGTGGGGATGTTGTTTGCTTTTTTAACTCGCGCCGGTTTTTTCTCCTGATTTTGTTTTTAGTGGTGCCTTACTTTTTGTTCTTTTCTTTTATTATTAAATATGGCGCACCAAACTATGCGCGCCATGTGACAGCAGTGCCATCAGGGTCTAACATAGCTGAGACAGGATCTTGGCAAAAGGCTTCAGCTAAAGGCCAACTCGCTGCCAGCTCTGTCACACTATCATTCCAGTATGGACCGTGGGGAGCCCACTCCCCAGTGTCTTTGTTCTCTGAGTGCCAATTATGCCATCCAATTGAATTATGCCCTTGAGTGGTATTATTAGCAGTTGTTGAGGGATCCAAACATTTGTATTCATTAAGGCTTGTTCACAGGAATGATTGAATGATCAGCCCGGCCTAATTAACATGTGAATAAATACAATGCGTAACGAATTTAAATGTTTATTTGCTCTGTGCATTGCAAAAAAAGAAGAGTCAATTTTGGTAATTTATTTCTTGAAATGCCATTTTGTGCACATCCCAAAACGCATCTCAAGTGGTGGCCAGGACTCGGTTGGAAGTCCCCAGAGGAGAGTTTAATGAAGCTGTGAATCAAAGGGCCACCGTCTTCTCCTGGCTACCACTGCTACAGAGCGGAGAAGATTTAGGGTTTTTCCGTCGCCCGCACGTGAGCGAACGGAGCGTCGGCTGTGCTCGCTTCAACGCCGAATTCAGAATCTTATTGTGGATATCAACGGCAACAGATTGCAGCCTCCTTTATGAAAGCGCTCAGCACTATGCTCAGTCAGGTTTAACTCATTAAAAAATCTTGTTGACACCAGATGGGAAACAGAATTACTTCAGTGCTTCAAATGTTGCCCTTGTTAACGGATACTCAAAAACAAGTCGAAATTCATAAGCTGAAGTCAATGGCTCCTGAAAACTGTTTTCTCTCTCTCTCTCGCCATCTTCCTTCTTGCTGGCTGCAGCTCCTTGTTTTACACTTTGTGTCACAAAGCCCTGGCAGAGTCCATCCCCTCAGTGAAGAGCCCCAGGTTTCTGCATGCCCAGGTAGTTCGCCCCCCTTTCATCCCACTCTCTGCCTGACAGTCACATCCAGCGCACAGTGTCTGTTGTCGCCGGGTCAAACCTGGAACTGCCACTATGTGGGTCAGAGCCAGAGAAGCAGCACGGACCTTCTTATGTGTGAAGTCAACCCCGCTAGGAAGTAATGCTCTTTTCCTTCTGCTGTTATTTTGTTCTCTCTGGCAATATTTGCTCTCAGTTTAAGGTTGAGGCTGCAAACTCGTCTTTCTGTGCACCTGCAAGGTGGTTGGTCATCTAGTGCTGCTCAAGTCTTCGACATTCACTCAGAACGACTGCGGCGCACTTAGTCATCGCTGCTTTAAACCCCGTCTGACCGCTCTTGTGAATTCCTTTAACATAAACCTGCAAATTCAACCAAACGCGGCTTGTTGTTGTCTTCATCTTTTGATGCCAAACACACGTCAATCTGAAGGGAACATGGTTTGCTGTCGCTTTAATGTGGTTTCCTACATTTAAAGTTCCTCAAATGCAGTCATTTATTTTGTCAGACAGCAAAAAAAAAAAAAAAAAATCAAAGGTAGACAGTTGCAAGATAAGATCAATCAAAAGCTCCTCTTTACTCGTCTCATATTCAACTTAACAGAACTGCTGCTTTATTCATATTTAATCCCTATCCTGATTCCTGCATGGCAGTTCCCCTATGTGCACACACATAATAGGGTGGTGTCTTGACTCAAAAATCGAGTTTAACAGGGCTATTTAGCTTAATAGTCCAATGGATTAAATAGGCAGTCTGCAGAGCATTTTGATGCAATCCATCCCATACGACTTGACTCTTTTTTCTTTTAATGAAAAAAAAAAAGAAAAACAGAGCATCCACTGGATTACAGGGCGAATTGTCGACTTCAAAGGCTCCAGCAGAGCAGCCGAGATGGTAACCTTGCCTAGATCCAAGTTTACTTTTCACTCGTTCTGAGCTCCAAATTCAATTTATACAATTAAATGTAATCCAGCGTGGGGAATGCAGGTCGCACACAGAGGTTTGATTAAAAATTTAACAATACCATGACAGGAAAATCGAATTAAGAACATGGCTGCCTCAGTCAATCAACTGCTAGGCTGTGGAAACTCATCAGCGTCTTGCCACGGGAGTGTGTGTGTGTGTCTGAGCGCGGGACGCGATTGTGCGTGCATGTGTGCACGCATGTACATGACCCTGCCATCTCAGTACACTAGATAATCCACATCCTGGACAAGTGCAAACTGCAGTCTTCCAGAACACTGCAGAAGGTAATTACAAATTAGGCCAGCCCTTGGATCATGAGACAGGCAGCATTCTCCAGTGCATCCTATCGCCCCGACTCTCCCCGGCCAAAACAGGCTTAGGCCGAGTGAACAATGACTCAGACCTCCCCACTGTGACAAAAACACAAGCAGGCGTCCTGCACTAAGCCCAGTGGGGACTGTTGTCCTTGGTGAATGGCTTACTGGTGAATTAGCACCAGAGGTCACTACTTGGACTGAGGGAAATTGTGAGGGAGGTATACGTTAAAGGGTGATCAGTTTCTCCTGCTGCAAAAAGGAAGAACTCAATGTGAAGCTTTGACATGTGTATGATTAGCTTTGGTTCTCCTCTCGGCGCTCTTCAGCGCGGGAATAAATGTCTGTCTTCATCCAAAGATGCTTTCTGCGCGTGCAGCGGCAGCTTAGTTTCCCCAACACATAGGTAGACATCTCTGACTGTTCTGATGAACATCATCAAGCTTCAAACTTACATCTCGTCCCCTGACAGGACGTTCTCGCATGTGAGCGAGAGAGAGAGCTTGTGGCAACTTCGACAGCAAGCCTGTGATCGCTCTTTTGTGAAGCAGAAAAAGGGTGAGAGAAGGTGTGTGAGCGAGCGAGCGAGCGAGAGAGGCAGGCGAGATTATTATTTCGAGCTCGCACATGCATATGGCTCCTGTCTTCACGGTCATCGGGGCTGATGATGTGTTCAAGGTGGCACGAGAGCTCGGGGAGGGCACATTGGGGGCGAACGCTGAGGGGAACACCAGCCATCGAGACGTTCCAGTTCATGAAGTGTGCAAATCAAGCGACAGGGGAAGGGGAGGGACAGAGATTAGAAGGGAATGAAATAGCCAGGCCAGGGCCAGACCACCTCATTTGGGAGAGAGAGAGGGAGGGATGAGGGGATTAGAAGGGATGGAGAGGACGGAGAGGCGGTGAAGGGGAGACGGTAATAAAAGTGGGGGATACAAAGACAGAGAGATAATAGATGAGTGAAGCAACGCAAAGAGGCGGCGAGTTGAGTGCGACCCCATACGGGCTCGACAGGATATCTTCAGTGCAGCAGACTCCTCGCAAACAGCTTAGCTTTGACTACCTTCCTGCAAGAGGGGCTTTTTTTTTGGAGAGCTAGTTACAGCATGAATTAACAGCCGCGCAGAGCAAACATGATACATTATACATTCAGCCTCGCCTCGGAAGTGATAAACAAGTCTGTATGCCGACTTGTCATGCATGTCATTTTGGCCTGAGGGCATCAAAAAAAAAAAAGAAGAAGAAGAAGAAGGAGAAAGCCTCCGTCTAAATGTAGTGAGTTTTCCAACATCATGGTTTCAAATGAGGTCTTTGTATGTTGATTTTTTTTTTCCCCCTCACCCTTTTTCTTGGTTGCCATGGCAACAGGAGTTGAGGATTCGATAAAAAAAAAAAAAAAGAGAGAAGGGAAAAAAAAAAAAAGCTTTTTAAGAGTTGCCAACATTCACAGACAAGTTCTTGGATTCCTTTGCACCTTCGCTTTATTGTTTTTTTTTTTTCTCACTCTCTCTTTCAACTCTTTTTCCTTTTTTTTTTCTTTCCAGCAGTTTTCTGGTGATTTTCAAATAACCAGATTAGTGTGAAGAGCCGGTATTGAAGTCAGGATGGCAGGGAGCAGTGCCAACAATAGTGCCTGGCAATTTCACTTCTCTGAAGCAACGAGACACCGGGGCGCATTTTAATCTGCTTGTTTGATTCAACTTTCATTTGACAGAGAGACCTGGAGTGCTTAAGCAGTTTTTCAGAGGTTCTGCTTGTGTCAAATCACCCCGTTTTCAAGCACCTATAATATACACATTCTCTGCTCTGCCGCCGTACGGGAGCACGTCGACGCAACACGGTGCGTCTCCTCTTAATTATGGGCATTTATTAAAGCATTTTTTTTTTATCGTTAACGCTGTCACTGTTTGAAAGCTTGACTGATGTTGCTTTTGAGGGATGACAGTGAGTGACTCCTCCCTGTTTTGTTAATAAGAATGTGGAACTAAATAGGCAGATCGGCTGAGTGATTTCATCTGGGCGAGTGTGTGTGTGTGAGGGTTTGGGGGGTGGTTTTGTGTAATGGTGCTTCTCTCTATTAGATCCCATGATGTAATCCATCTTCTGGATAATTAGCAATGAGGGGATAGAGGGGAGGACGTGGAGGAGCTGCCGTGCACGGTTACAGATGAAGGCTCTTTGCCTTTACACCCCGACGGAGGTTGTGTTTAATCGGTGTGTGGCGTGTTAATGTCTCAAGGCAAATTTCAGATGTTCCTATTTCACATATTGGAAATCAAAAACAGGATTCACAATCTGACATTCGCTCGCCGAGGAGCAAATGCACATCTTGCTAAAAGGTTTTGCAGCTCTTCGTATCGATGACATTGAGTCATTAGATGCCACTCCGACAATGCAATCTCCTCTCTTGTCTCTTCTAAACGCTGCATCCCGCATTCAAACAATGGGAGACATATGCCGTCTTAAAAGAGTGAAGCAGCTTGCGGGATCACAACAATTATGATACTGGCTTATGTGTGGGTAGATACAGGTGACCTTGTGACAGGCACACGGAAACACAGATGGTCATCCAGCTTCGCACACACACACAAAAAAACACAAAGCGGCACTCACTGGAGTAAAGACAGACTAATGTATGGGGTGTAGTATAATTTGAGGGAAGATGAGATAAAATAAAACTTTAGGATTCCCCGTGGACTTTGGGGATACCGTGAAGCCTGCAACTAAAGTGAATGTCAATGTGACTCTTGCAGTGCAATTACCGCTTTCAAATTCCACCGCGGGCTCCGTGATTGCCCCAAAGAGACCTCTCCAACTTCCTGATTCGCATATTGCCTTGTGCTAACCGGTGCCCAAACTACGAGCGCACAGCATCAGCGTGGAAGGAATCAGATTTATTACCGGAGCCCGAGATTAAATAACAGCAAACAGAAATGGTGCTGACCAACAACAAAAATAAGGCTGCGTGGGGAATATGCAGCGCCGTGCTTGTTTCGCTTTCCCCACAAATGCTTAACAACAGGTGCACTTCAGGTCATCTATGTTTCATCTGAGCAGCCGCTCGCAGGATGATGAATGTAAACTAAAGTGCACGTGTTTCTGCCGTGTGTGTGTGCCGTCAGCAGCGGTCAGCAAAGACGTCCTCCCTTCAATTAGCGCTGCTGCCGTGGATTAGAAAGGCTATCTCGCAATCCCATGCAATCCATTGAAATGAGTTTCAGTGGTGATTTTTGACCATATTAACGCAGTCAAATGGCACAGAGTCACACGGACGGACGTTTGAGCATTGTAGAGTCTATAAAAGTCGACTGTCGTGCAAGATTTGAATTCGACTCGCCGACGTATAGGTTAACGTTGGGACGCCATGTGGAGTTTATAGTCTTTTCTGGTTAAAAAGTCACTTTTACACAATAAAAATGCGTAATAAATGAATGAAACGTCCCCTGATCACACAATTCGGACATCATCAGCCCATTAAATGCCTGTTATCAGTACGTATCCTTTCCACATTGGCCAGTGGGGTTCAGAATATCATCTACTATGATGATAGACGAACAGAAAGTCACCCTAATAACGTCTCTGATCTGAGAAATGTACAAAATAGAGCTTTGCCTGTGTTTTAACTCAAACTATGGCGCCTAAACTTCAGCAAAAACGCAAGAAAACACTGAGTGAAAGTCAAAACGGTTGTAAAAGACGATGGATGTCCTGGTCCGTTCTTAAAAATCAGGATCAGTGTTGGTTTTATTGAGCACAAACTTGAGCTCCGTCCCAGGTGATGCCGCGGAAACGGCTTGTAATCACCTGCAATCAGCATTTTGCAGGGCGCTCGTAACAAAGCTGCGTCCAGTGCAACCAGTTTGACGAGGTTCACCTGCGAGTTCACTGGACAAAAGCTGCAACACACCGGAGACACAGACACTTCCTGAAGGTCAAAAAGATCAGAGAGGGTCTTTAAACTCATCGTACTGTAAGAGCACGGCGGTAGAGAACACAGGTCATCGTCGTCTTTTGAGGTTTTTGCATGAAAAGCAGATGGAGATAAATTTCACCTGTTTGCACGACATTCAAATTAAAACCACCGTCTGAGCTTTAAACGAGGTTCCTGACTAACTACGAGGTCTCTTTGTTAGATGTGGCCGCTGTCGGCTGCAGCACTTTGATGTGAAATTAAGGTTTCTGTTGTTCGTTTTAAGTCCACTAACTTGCCCGTAATGCTGCACTAAGCACAACTGTTATTAGTATTTATTGTGACTGTGGATCCCCGCCGCATCGCCCAATGCACCACTTTGGAAGTGAAGTTGTGACTGCGTTACTCATTTTAAGTGTTTTAGTTTTACTACTATAATGCAGCACAAAAATGGAATTGTAATAACAGCTGTTTATGAAGACATATTTTAGTTTATTTATTTGTTTTTGTCTTTCAAAAAAAAAAACACCCAAACCATTGGTGCACTAAGTGGAATTGTGATAAGTTTGTTTACTTTGCTATTTCGCAAAGTATAAATGACATTAAGGGAACAGCTTGGATGCAGCCACATGCTTTATTTTAATGCGTTGCGGAGCTATTCAGCTGTCAAGCACGTACGCTGGATTGGTTTTAATAACTTTAATGTACTTTAATGTACTTGAAGTGTGTGTTATCTAGGAAAATGGTATCAGATTGGCACTCTGTATCAGCAGATACTCAAGATCAAATGACTCGGATAGGATTAGGGACAAAAAAAAAAAAAAAACTTGACTGGGACATTCTTATCAGAGACAGAACTCCGATTCAAGTCTCCTGGATGAAAATCTGCTGACTTATGCCTCCCTCTATCTTAGAAATGTGGACGTTTTTCCTCCGTCTAAGCGCAAAATCATGGCTCCACCTTCGTTAGAGGAGGTGACGGCGAAAGTTTTCTGCAGCATGGTTGGATTTATGTAGTTTTTCTTCTAGCAAACATGCAAAACTAACCCTGCTAGAATATAACAATATATTTGCATATTTGAGCTAAAAAATCAGGGTTGTTGTGATTAAAGCATTTTTTTTTAGAAACAGCTTTACTGAGCAGGAAGCTAAACCCGATCTCTAATCTCTAAATTTGGACTTTTCAGCTATTTCTACGTACAAAATCATGGCTCCACCTTCGTTACAGGAGGTGACGGTGAAAGTTTTGGTTTGTACCAACATGTTGGATTTATGGAGTTTTCCTTCTAGCAAACATGCAAACCTAACACAACTAGAATATAACAATATATTTGCATATTTGAACTAAAAAATCAGGGTTGTGATGATTAAAGCATGTTTTTTAGTATCAGCTTTACTGAGCAGGAAGCTACGCCCGATCTCTAATCTCTAAATTTGGACTTTTCAGCTCTTTCTACGTACAAAATCATGGCTCCACCTTCGTTAGAGGAGGTGACGGTGAAAGTTTTGGTTTGTACCAACATGTTGGATTTATGGAGTTTTCCTTCTAGCAAACATGCAAAACTAACACAACTAGAATATAACAATATATTTGCATATTTGAGCTAAAAAATCAGGGTTGTGGTGATTAAAGCATGTTTTAGTATCAGCTTTACTGAGCAGGAAGCTAAACTCGATCTCTAATCTCTAAATTTGGACTTTCAGCTCTTTCTACGTACAAAATCATGGCTCCACCTTCGTTAGAGGAGGTGACGGTGAAAGTTTTCTGCAGCATGGTTTCTACCAACATGTTGGATTTATGTAGTTTTTCTTTTAGCAAACATGCAAAACGAACACTGCTGGAATATAACAACATATTTGCATATTTGAGCTAAAAAATCAGGGTTGTGGTGACAAAAGCATTTTTTTTAGAAGCAGCTTTACTGAGCAGGAAGCTAAGCCCGATATCTAATCTCTAAATTTGGACTTTTCAGCTCTTTCTATGTACAAAATCATGGCTCCACCTTCGTTAGAGGAGGTGACGGTGAAAGTTTTGGTTTGTTCCAACATGTTGGATTTATGTCGTTTTTCTTTTAGCAAACATGCAAAACTAGCACAACTAGAATATAACAATATATTTGCATATTTGAGCTAAAAAATTTGGATTGTGGTGATTAAAGCATTTTTTTTAGTATAGGCTTTACTGAGCAGGAAGCTAAGCCCGATCTCTAATCTCTAACTTTCTGTGTACAAAATCGTGGCTCCACCTTCATTAAACGAGGTGATGGTGAATGTGGAGGAGGTCCCCACTGGCCCACATGCACAGGAGTGATAATAGACGCTGGGAACGTCCAACAACATTCCACTTTTTTCACATTTGATGTCCTCGAATGACGAGTGGATTCTTGCAAACAGAGATGTCCTTCGAAAGTCTGAAGTACCGTCGGACTTCTTCTGGTTTTTTACCAAACACTTCACTCACCAGTGCACATTTTTTCTTCTAACAAGCACGCCAACTAATGCTGCGAGAATATAAAATATATATTTTTTGGCTCCTGCATTATTAGAATTCCTCATTGTGCACACAGACTTTTTTTACTCATTAAATCCAAACCACAGGACTGCAGGAAGGCGCATCCTCGTAGCGCGTCCGCATGCTTTTGGAAGCACTTCTGTGTTTGTGCCCGCTCCGGCGAGGTGCCTGTCAGGGCTCCTGGGAGGGGTCAAAGGGAGAGGTCATTAATCAAGACAGACAAGAGCAACACCCAGGCGTCCCCGAGATGACGGCGCCGCTGCGAGCCGAGGGCCCCGCAGCCCAGATCCCTCTCTGATCAGAGCACCAATTAAGAACCGTGCTGCTTGCTCCTCAGCAGAGGCACGGTAGACAACCTTTTGTTCCCTGGCCTTACATCACACTCTTTGAGACGAGAGCCCAGGAGCATTTATGTCCAGCTCAGTTTTGGTACAAAGTACACGCGGTGCACTCTGAAGAAAAAATAAAAAAAGGTTGGGGCCTTTTCCAGAATTGCATCATGATAATTTACGACTTAATAAATTGAAGACAGAGGAGATAATAGTGGAGATATACAAAGCCATGTAAAAAAAAATAAAAAATCTAATTACAATTCATGTTGTAAAGCAAAGACAGTTGAGCAGCACTTTTCGGTACTTAAATAGAGCAAGAAACGGCAGTAATTAGATGGCACAGGCAGGAAAAAAAAACAGCAAAGTATCGTCGCTGACAATAGAAAGCATCTCTCAAGGATCATTCCATGCTTCGATACCACTCATCAAATTGCGGGGCCTCTATTCATCCTTGTTTTTTTTTTTACCTCCCCCAGACAGCACTAATGATCAATTCCAGCCCTCAGCATATTTATTCATGAGTGTATTACACCTGGTTCCTCTTTGTTGTCGATGCATTTCCTCAAGTATTGTGTGACGCCTTGCCTCCCACGCTCCTGGCTCAGATGGCATTTCTCTCTTCTCCTTCTCACTACCGGCGCTTTGTTGAACCTCGCACGCATGTGCACATGAAAAGCGTGCACGTGCGAGGTTCAACAAAGCGCTGTGGTGTTTTTTTTCCCTCATTGGCTAATCTGTTTTTATTTAGTCTCTCTGACGCCACCGTTCTCACCGAAAACCGATTCGGAGTGAGACCTAATTCAGATGGAGTTTGTGTTTCTTGGGTAATTTCTTGCTCAGTCACGTTCTCGTCTTCTGTGTGATTCACGGACACAACTTCCAAAGTGTGAATGTACTCTTTGTGGAGTCTGAGTCAGACCAGAAATGATTAAGTGGCATCAAGTTATCGAGTGCAAACAACTCCACACCTAGAGACGTGTAAACCGGCGGAGACGCTTCGCAGATTGTTCGGGTTGGTTTTGCCGCCGCGACGATTCCGATCGTAATCATTACTGATGCAATTTAAATGAATTATTTCTCTGTGAAATGTCAGGGAAAAAAAAAAAAAAAGAAGGTAGAAAATCTTCAAAAACTGATTTCTGGAGGCTCTAAATTGCTAATTAAACAGCAAAAAAAAAAAATCCTACAGAGACGAGAGCAGCAAATGTTGACATTTTTGCGTCATAAACTTTTAAAAGCTCCTTTAAAAAAAATTTGTGCAAATTTATTCGACACAAATGTGAAGAGCTCCGTTCTTTGTTCCGAGGCGTCAGCTAGGTTGTGATTTAATCGTTTCGTACAATTAAATTAACAATTAGAATTTCTGCATTGTGTTGTTTGTCTTTTTGTTTTTTTTGTTCGTTTTCCCCCTCTGGCTTAAATTAAGCTTATCTAATTAAATTGTCTCAGAAATAGGGCAAAGCAGCTGACTCATTCGGTCCACAAGTGGCCTCGCATTGTCTGCACACACACCATACAAATCACAAATCACTCATTCATCTGTGTTATCTGCTGGACTGTCGAGCCTCCATCTCATCTGTGACTCTGCCTGTTTGCTCGACTTTGCGCGTGTAAACACAACCGCTGTGTTTGTCCGCCTGCTTCGTGTATTCTCTCATGTTTCAACTATTTATTTTTTGGGTTTTGTTGTCTCTGTAACCCTCTCCCCCTTCCTCTCCTCTCCATCTTGCCCTCTTTCGCTATTTCTCTTTTCCACTTCCTTGCCAGATTGATGCAGCATTTTAGGCCGAGCTCGGCGGTTAGAGTTTCCTCCCACTGATATGATTAGGTATCATTAGCCAGTTCAGTCTTTCAGGCCGGAGAGAGCTTGCCTCGACTCCACGGCACTCATCCACAGTCTTTGTTTGACTCCATCCACTTCAGCCTGAGCCATTGAGGAATGGCATGTGAATACGTCTATATGTATATATCCATTTATCCATGCATCCGTCCATCCATCTCCTTGACTCTTCCCCCCCCTCTTGATGTCCTGCAGCCATCTTCCTCCCTCGGCTGTTGCGGTCGCTGAAGAATATGAAGTTTTAGCTGCGGCTGTCTCGCTGGGGAAATATAAGTTGACTGTCTATTGCATTACTGTTTCCAAGCCTCACATCAGGAGGTGATCAGATTCCCCGAGGTGGAAGGAACGAGGGGAAATGGAGAAAGGAATGATAGAAGGCGTGCCGGTTTATCTCTCCGTGTGCGTGCGTAGATGTTTATATCTTTGTGGGCGCACATTAGAGCTATTACTTTTCACTAAATCACATTTGAAACAGGCTCTCGTGTTAGTGTGTGCGTTCGGTACGAGGCGGGGAATCGTTTTTATGACGCGCACGCTGCGTATATAAAAAAAAAAACAAAAGCAGTAAGCGGTGTTTTATTAGCTGTGCGCTTGTTAATACAAAAGGCAGCGAGTGCAACTGCATTTATATCAATATAAAAAGAGAAATCCAGTTGTCTTTTCTTAAACAAACTCTTGAATGAATGAATGCTAACCGCCGCGCTGTAACCTAATTAACTTTCGGCGGTGCAGTATTCCAGGAACAGCCGCCGTCCTGGGATTTTTTTTAGGTTGTGTGGATTTTTGCAGAAGATGGTGTCATAAAGAAGAAGGAAAAAAACCACAAACAAACATTCAGTCAGCAGTTTTTTTGTTTTTTTGTGGGGGGAAAACAACAACTTGTCACTGAGACACATGAGACGACGGCCAGACTCACTGAAGCTCACAGCGAGGCCACAAATAAGAGCAACGGTGGAAGTTTTCCTATCAAGCACGCTGTAATTTAGTGTAAGCTCGTGGATTCATGCAAGTCAAGTGCTATAAGGTGAAAGGAGTGTTTCCTTGCACATGTGTTGCCCTTTAGTACAAATGGAGGATCACTGCAGAGCGCACGAGGCTAACAAGCTGCATTCCTTCATGGTCACACGCTGGACTTTCAACACTCATCTCGTTCCGGGGACTTTTTGCAGCTTCGATCTGAGATCCCAAATCTGTGCAAGCTGCAGGTTTCTGTCGAATTAGCATCATCGAATAATCTCACAAACCACCTCCAAGACCTGAGGCTGCTCTGGAGGCAGAAACATGTTCCTGTGGCTATTTCAAAGTCAGCGAAATCAGCCCAACGCCATTGTTTTATATGCTAATTAGCCGGATCGAGTCGGGACAGATTTCGCGAACCCGCGTTGGAGTTTTCTCGGCGCTCCTTCCTTGATTGAATTTAAATCTGCAACAATCACAAATGAGGCCCCCTGAACTGTTTAGGTTTACTAAATCAGGGTAAAGCACTTTATCCGCTGGCTTGTAACGGCAACGACCGGCGATACTGCGAGTGCCCTGAGCACTGCTCTGACGCTGAGTAGCAGCTTAACGGGCTTATAACAGAGCGGGGGAGCGAGTCAATCAGCTGCTATTGAGTGATTCTGTAATGGCCAGCCTGACCATCACACTCCCCAGAGAGCCAGTTTTGTTTTCCATTAAGACTGTCATTATGTAGGGAGGCACGACACAACCTCCGAGTGAGTGTGTCTTCTGAAAGAAAGACAAGGGAGAGTTTTTATGTGTAATTTGGGGCTGTAGAAAAGACATTTAACTTAATACGAAACCAAAAGTGCCATGTCGTGTGATTTAGGATGCTACGCGTCCTGGAAATTCGGATTTACGCCCCGTCCTCACATTGAATAAATAAGTAAATCAATCACCTCTTTAACGGATGGAGAAAGCTACAGTTTTTTATTTAAGGTCACATAGCGTCCCACGTCAGCTAAAGGGGGGCGAGCTGGATGCTGTGGCTGTCAGCTGGCCCACCGGCCCAAGAGGGAGAGCCATTAGTTTTAATCAAGCGCCACTCTAATTGAGAGGCCTCCCATCTTCATAAAGATAATTACTAGAAATGTCAGACTATGTGTGCCGCCTCCTCCTCCCATAGACCCGACCCGCAGCGTTAAACCGCAAGGCTGGACATGTATCTTTATAAGAGGGCAGCGCCATGGCATCCACTTGACTGGAACAATTAGTCAACATTAGCCACAGATGGCCTCCGTAACAGAATTAAATGCCGGTGAGTTACTCCAAATCATCCCTAATATACCTTTATGGACGGATCATTTCAGAGTGGACATGGCAGAACGAATGAATTAGCTTCTATTGCTATCGATGTATAAGGTTTACCGTGTTTATTAAGCAGAAGTTGGTTTACAGTGATAAATAGACAGAAGAGGAATACTGTTTAAATTAACGTCTTATGTTCAAATTAATTTGTTCTATCTTTTGCTTTTTATTATCTGTATGCAGAGTGAGTAGATGGATCAGGCTTGTCTGATAGTCTGGATGCCTCCACATATTGAAGGCATTCAATTTGATCAGAGTATATTAGTTTTTTTAAAGGTCCAATGTCGTTAATGGTTACGAGTAGTCAAGAAAGGCTGATAACTGATATCTGGAAATGTTATTTATTAGCAGCATGTGATAGCAGGGAAGCTGTCATTCATAAAAAGGTTTGTTTATTAATTAGGAAGACTATTACTGAACATATACAACGCACATAGCATCACATGATGCTACGATCCGACTGTCAAATCGATCAACTGACATCAGTAAAGGTTTCTGCAGTTACATATGTGGTTCTTCTCTGTTTTCTTAATCCTTTATCTGTTCCCTCACTTTTAGTATCCCCTACAGCCCACATCTTAAACCGCTATTAAGATTTCTAGACACTGTTTCGGGGTAATCTGTAGCTGCTAGCCGTTAGCTTTAGCCACTGTAAAAGCAGCTACCGTCCTGATTTGTGGAGGTTGCGGCTGTGCTTCTTGTTCAGTTTTTGCAGGTTGTGTCTCTGCTAGATTGACGCGTCTGTCAGTTAGAGCAGATTGTTGAAGTTAATCTGACTTCAGAAAGATGTTACGGGGCTTAGATTGCACAACAGGGACATCAAGCCGCTTAGCAATAGCCGTAGCTTAGCACCGTCACTGAAGTAAGTTCGAGATGCTTTGCTTGTTAACACCCACAAACTAGTTATTGGGGTCTTTTCTGTCTAACAGGGAAACCATCAATGCTTGTCTGAGACTGCAGTATTCATTTGTGCATTTGTGTTCTCTGTCTCTCTGTGTAAACAACAGCTGTGATTGGCTATTACCCCTGACATGCTACAACCAATCAGACCAAGCTGTGGGCGGGACATTGCGAAGACTGCATCTGAGCCGTATTAGCACATTTAATTTGTTTACCGATAACCAGTCAATAGAAATAATCCAAAAATGCCAAATATCGGCGTTAGCAATCGATTGGGCCGATAATCCATCGATCTATAGCGCTGATTGTAAGAGCACAGCAGCATGGCATGGATCAGACACTACACAGTATCATGAAACCAGGTTTTTTATGCAGGATGTAAACATTATGTGAGATTATTGACGTCTAAATGGCATTTGTAAGCATATCTGCACGAAAGGTAAAGACAGAGGGGCTCAAGCAGGGAGGTAAATGAGAGCGAGCGTAAGAGGAGGAAAATTAAACTGAACTTTATCTGGCATTTAATAAATTGAATGTAATGTTGTGTGTAAGTCTATATAATGCTGTGGCGTGAGCCTTTATGGGAAGCTGCGGCGAGTCTCCGTGAAAAAGCGATGGCCGAGGATTAACAAGTGACAGCGATCTCATGAATACGCGTTCGGGTAAAGCGCATACCTCTTAATATTATGCAGAATTAATGAGACGCCTTGTCTGGTAACTTACAAATAATAAATAATGGAGGTAAAAGAAGAAAGCACTCTTATCTTGCACTTAAGTAAACAGTGGCAACACCCCTAGTTTACATATTTTTTTCTGTAGAGAAGCATAGAAACGTCATGAGAAAAAACCGTATAGTCTTGCACCACATATCTAAATTTTCGTCAGTGTAGCGGCGACTTAAGAGGCTATTTACAATCCAATTGTCCACAAGTGTGTCCCAGGTTTCCAAAGTCTCGTCAGCTCTTTGATGTAACGTCCCTGTCTCCTGAACTTTGACTGATCGCTCCCCACGGTCCCCCGCCGAGTGTCACGAGAAAGGAAGAGGTGGCAGAGACTGACAGCTAACAGACGGTAGCTGCTCCCCCCCCAAGAAACCACATCTCAGCCGGCCTATCTTTAAAAGCTTGCAGTAATTGAATAATAAGTAGATTCTGGGGATGCTTGGTAAATTTTGATGCACAGGGGCTCCTTCTTTCACTTTCCTGTTTGCACCAAAGCAAAATAAAGACATTATTTGTGCTCATGTTTGTAGAAAGAAAGGTTTAAAAGTCAGATTTCAGTCTTATATTTGCACATTATTACTGAGCCAGTGTATTTAGGGACAATTGTCGTTCATATAGATTTGAATTAGTTAAACACTTGACACTTCTCCGCGCACTAACAACCTCCCAGCGCATCACGCGTACGGTAACAAACACACGAATTGTTATGGATCTATCATATTCCCCAGTACAAGCGTTAATTTGGGCCGACCCACGCACAGGATATCAAGAAATCAATATTGCTTTCCCATGTCTGTGGCTGCGCTAGGTGGGCCTAATTGAAATGTATGAGGGAGCCTGCTAAATGATCTGTGCAGGCAAGGGAGCCGGAGTGATTGCAAACATATGGAACGGTTCCTTAGACAAGAGAAACATTTGTACAATGCTGCGAGAGAAACAGACAGAGGAGCAAAAGAGCAAAAAAAAAAAAAAGAGAGAGAGACAAAGGAGGAGAGTCATTTTACTCGACGATACGTGACGTTCCTTCACATAACTGGACACAGATAAGATCTTTCATGAGACTCGCACCACGTCTCTCTCTCTCTCGCTCTCTCTCTCTAATAAGCTATTGACATTTTGCTTAGTAATGACTGCAAGAATAATGGGTCTTGCATCGTCCGGAATGAGCAATGAGTACAAGTGGCATTTTCTAACCTCCAAAACAGGTAGACAAGCGAGGCCCACTCGATTCCAATTGGTCAGTTTAATTGGTCCATCTCTTCTCGGTAAAGACTGCCGTCCCCCCTCGTGCGCGATATTGGCACTCCGCTCGCTCCGTGATGCGCCGATTAGTCAGGAACCATCTTGCTCTAATGTGTCTAACACAAGTGAGTCACGTCCGTCAGGATGGCGGCGAGGAATATGAGTTACAACACGTGTACAGACGTCAGCGATCAGAAGGAGGATGCGGTAATGAATTCTGTCAAGCCGTGATGCTCAGAAGTCACGATAAGTCCCGTGAAAGTTCGTTTCTGATTCAATACTGTCGATTTTGCCTCCTTTTTTTTTTTGGTTTAAATGTTACAGGTGAAAGAGGAGTTTCATGCGGTCAACCCGAAATACAAAAAAGTCAACAGGGGGGAGCTGACCAATAAATAAAAGCAAAAAAAATAGCATCTTTTTTCCGAGTGGCCCTTTAGCCCTGCTCAAATGCTGCTGAGAGTTTGTACCATTTCCAAACCGGCAGAGAAGGGATTATTTTATGGCAGGCAACTGGCAATAATGTGTCTTTACAAACATCGCTCGAGGCTACAAACAAAGCTCAAGACACATGCCTACGGCCTCAGTGAGGTTCATGAGCAAATGTCAAGTGCGCTGATATCCACCCTGCACACTGATTTACAAATGGAAATAACCCTGGATGTATAAGTGCACACAGACTGTGTTAAACTGTGCTAACAAGGCGAGCTTTTCACCTCAGTTTTGACACATGGGAAGGATTCGGTCTTCCAAGTAATTGCCATTAACATAAAAAAAAAACCCTCTCAGTATTATAGAAAAATGTGTGAGGATCAACTTCCTGTCGGCTTCTCCTACAAAGAATATTTTCCAGATTCCGCTGGCATGTGAGCGTCTCGAGCTGAGAGGACGCCTTGGCACAGGGATACAACAAAAGAGCATCTATTATTAATTTAGTCAATGTATTGACATAGACAGCTCTGGTAAGCATCGGGGTAGGGTCAGGACAAAAAGCTTCAAGAAATGGATTCTTGGAACAACACGGTTTGAGATAAAAATGAAAAAGGCTTGGAGATGAAAAATCGCTGCTAGCTTGGCAAGAGGAAACTCTGCAGCTCGCTGGAAATCGAGGTTCTGTCTCGTACGCTGACCTCAGGTTCTCATGCAAATGCCTGACATTTCACATGTACAGCCACTTAAAAGCAAGTATATATAGTATGGCACATAATGTGCATTTCATAAGAACAGGGCTGAGTGACAGTCGTAATTAGTTCGACGGGAACAGGTTCGACTTGCTTTGTGTGCACTAATGCAGAAGTGTTGTGTTCAGAAGTGCCATTTTAAGTGCGTCTCCGGCATGTGTTTTTGTCACACACGCCGCCACTACAGACTCCTAAGTGTTCTGGAGCACGCGTGATCCAGCCGAGTGTGTACAGATGTGGTAATCCATTTGTTTAAATACATCTGACATGTTCATTAAGCTGCTAAGCCACACACCCTCACATTTTTCCCTTTTCTCTCTCTCAATCCTCCTACCAAAAGCTGCTTTTTCTTACCGCATTGAGACGGTAATTACCATGCAGTCAAATGAGAGGATGGCAAGCAGAAACACAGCGCTCGTCTGTGGCTGCCTGCCAGCCAAGCTACTTATACTGTGGAGCACACATTGCCCAGACACTACGAGGCAGAGTCGGGCTCTCCTGAGCTAATAAAGATCATATCTCTGGCTGAGGACTTTGACTGAGCATGATGGAGCGTGTTGTCAGTGTTTGACAGACGACATGTTTGTAGGGGGCTAAGTTGTAGGTCGCTGAAACATAAAAATTCAATGACAAAACAAGCCGGGAGGAGAAAAAAAGCTTCAGAATGATCCGCAAAGAGACAGCACACAGGCTATTGAATCTCCCAAAGTGGAATGATGAAACACTTATTATTTGATACACAGAGCTCAGATCATGATGTACCAACACTCCCAACGCTGACAAGTCACGAAATCAGACAGACCTTGTACCAGACTGTGCCATTTTCATAAATTCAGAAAAAAAGAGAAAATGAAAGGTTTCTTCACCATCTTTCCACTCCAGGAGCGTTAGAGACTCGGCGCCTGTGTGCCCGCCTGCTTTTCAGGCATGTCGCTGCCAACTTGGCATGCTACCCAGGCGCTACACTGGAATCGGCAGCGAGCCATCTTTGCCAGTTCCGTGATTGCCATGATCTGGGTCGGCAAGAGTATTACATGGCCACCTGGAAAGAGGCGAACACCTGGACGCAGCTTAGCGCCCAGCTCAGCCGTAATACAGGTCTTTGCTCTGCCAGTATATACAAACCTCCCTCCCTCACACACACACACACACACACACACACACACAAGTGATTAGGCATTGTGTAGGTCTGCTGTTGGTCTACAGCGGGCAACGCTTTTGCAAAATCAAACTACATTCTATTTTTTGACCCGCTGAAAGGAACGGCAGCTGCCAATTGATGCATTGTGTGATGCACGGCAGGTCAGATTCTGCACCTACAGGGGGCGTAATTAGTTTAAATTATAACTGGTACAACAGTGCTTTAGCCCCGCGGTGGGATCCTGCTTGTTTACTTGTGCTGAATTTGGCCGAACACTGTTGTTTTTGGAGGGTCAGCTGTTTTTTTTTTTTAAAAAAGCAACTTGGAAGTAGGTTAAGATGAAGGATTTTTCCTTTTATCCAACATGTCCAAACCTAATTAATGTATATTCTGTGGCCTTTTGAATCCACTGCAGCTCTGTGTAGGTCTGGAGAGAGTATAAGACACTTCTTGTTCTTCTTTCTTTGCTATTGAATTTTCCCTCCACTGTTTCCCCTTGTATTATAAATCATCCAGGTTTTTTTTTTTATAACTCTGCACTCAAAGCAAAAAAAAAAAAACAGTCGTGTCCTCGCCGCTGAATTTTCATGACAGCGCTGTCATCTCACATTGTGCCAAAACAAGTCTCCTGACCTCTGTCGCTAAATTTCATTGCCTGTGATGAAATTCACGATTTATATTCTCTCCACTTTTTTTTTAATTTTATTTTATATATATATTTTTTTATTATTATTTTCAGAGAGGCTTAACTTGTGTTTTCTTATCGTTAACTCAGACTGGGAGGATCCATTTGCTGCATCATCCACATTAATCTGCCCTCCTGCCCGCCGAGATAAGTGACTGGTTAAGTCCTCTAGTTGTTATGCTGCGGGTGTAACCTCGCTGGATTATGGCTGGATAGCCTTCCTGGGGTCCTGCAGTTCCTTCTTTCTCTTCACTTTTCAGATAGATATGAAACAATTTGGACGCGACGTTTCTCTCAAGCGCAAGTGATCATTTATAATTATATTTTCCTCATGGCGTGCTATAAATTCAAGAAGATAAAAAACTTGTCGGATCAGAGTCCTCAGACGTATATTTCCCACAGACAGGTGCTGTCCTCTATCTGAACACACTCTATTTATATCACATAATTCACGAAAAGGAAAAGAAAAAAAACCTATTCGCCTTCTCGGGACAACCGCTATTCATTAAAGATGGTTCCCCTTCGGTAAGTTCAAGAGTTACAAACAGCAGGCTATAAAAAAAAAGGAGAAAAAAAACGCCTAAGAGAGCCCGAAAACGTCTGACTTTTTTTTGTGATCTCGACAATGGATGTCGCTGGAGGCCGTCGACTCCAGACGGCTTAGCACAAAAGTATTCAGCAGTGCATCCCGGCTAGTCCTCCCGAATCATCTGAGGCATTGTGGATGTTGAAGCAGTGGGGAGGAAAAAAACAACACAAAAACCGGACAGAGATTTGAACGGATGCTCAGGAGCGATACTCGCAAACCGCCACAACACGCAAAAAAGGTCACGTAGGTGTCGATAAACAAAACAACACAACCGCTCGGCAAATGAGGTGAGAGAAACTGTGACTGAGTTAAGCGTGCCTCAGAATTTCTGCTAATTACCAGTCCTGTGGGTGGTTGTTAGTGGGGAATGTCCACTGCTTATGTGTGCTTATATAAGCAATCAATGGCTTTAATTAGACTATTAGGTGGGATTGGGTCCCAGCAGAGTACTTCGGAGCCTTAAGCGGCCTTATTGTTTACCTTCCTGATTGCTGAAAGTGCAGCACGTTGGGAGGTTGAAGGATTGTCGGCGTTGATGTTGTTTGGTTAAAGTTTACACGTAAGAGCAGAGGCTGCGTGTGACTCACTGTTTGGTTAGTGCTGCCTATTGTATTTTGAGGAGGTTTTTAAACCACGCTCGCAGCATCGCTGTAAGCATGACAACACCGCAACGGATGGAGTGCAACGCTGTGTTGTTTGGACTCACGTGGTCCCCAAAGGACAAACGCTTGTGTGTTTTTTCGCTGAATTTTCATGTTGTGTCAACGGCAGGTTGAAGATTTTAACTCAGCCAGAATCTACTAGATGCACAACATTGGATTTTTAAAAAAATGACATTCCTATGACACCAAACTGNTTTAAAAAATGACATTCCTATGACACCAAACTGACGATTTTAAAGAATTGTGTGACTTGGGAAGAAACGCTTCTGGTTTGAAAAACAGCACCTTCATCCCAGGAAACTGTCCCATGTGGGATCAATATTCTAACGCCTCATTTCCACATACCTGTGTGCACGACTCAACCGGAAGTCCACTCGTTCCTGTGAGGACCTCTGTGACGTGTTTAAGAAGTCCTCCGTTTGGTTTCCGGTCCAGAATTAGCCTCGTGGATTATGGAGCCTCTGCGGAAAGAAATTCGAAAAATGAATTTGCTGACCGGCTATTTAGTCCTTTAACTATGTTGACAGTCAAATCGTGCAAATGTGTAGTGACATAAGAAAGTAGTTCAGCTAGTTTAATACATGCTAGCTGTGTAACATACAAAGAATACATACTGATTGTTATAATGAAATGCACTTCCTGGTGTTGAACACCAGGGGGCACCAACCGTATATTATGCAGATTTGAAGCAAAAAAAAAGTTTATTGTCATTGTTTACTTCGTTCGGTTTAGGCCCCAGAAGGTTGAGAACAATGTCTTTGGTTGACACTTTTACAATCACACCAAACTGTTCTCATTGTCGATTTTAAACAAATGTGTGACTTGGGAAGAAACGCTTCTGGTTTGAAAAACAGCACTTTCATTTCAGGAAACTGTCCCATGTGGGATCAATATTCTAACGCCTCATTTCCACATACCTGTGTGCACGTATACAGCTCAACCGGAAGTCCACTCGTTCCTGTGAGAACCTCTGTGACGTGTTTGAGAAGCCCTCCGTTGTGTTTCCGGTCCAGAATTAGCCTCATAGATTATGGAGTCTCTGCGAAAAGAAGTTAGAAAAATGAATTGGCTGACCGGCTATTTAGTCTTTTAACTATATTGACATAAGAAACGAGTTCAGCTAGTTTAACACATGCTAGCTGCGTAATATACAACGAATACATACTGATTGTTATAATGAAATGCACTTCCTGGCATTGAACACCAGGGGGCACAATCCGTATATTATGCAGATTTGAAGCAAAACTAAGTTTATTGTCGTTGTTTATTTTCTGTTTCGTTCGGTTAAGGCACCAGAAGGTTGAGGACAATGTCGTTGGTTGACACTTTTACAATCACACCTACATGTTAGAAGCTTGGTTGAATTTAGGCTCCAAAGTTACACGGTTAGTTTTGGGAAAATAACACGGTTCTGGGTTAAAACACATCTCTTTGACAACATGTTTGGAACCTTTTCCTTTATTTTCTGTGTTAGTAGAATAAGAAGTCTCAATCCATTAAAGTTATTGATGGGTTGGCTGAATGTTACTGAGAGTAAAGCAGCAAAATAAATGATAATGACACGTTTGTAATAAACAAATATAATTTATCCCTCACGACATAAAATGCAGCGATGTGAATAGAAATTTTTTGGAGACATCCAAACACTTCATCCTCTTGATTCTGACGACTCCCTCACTTTTCCTTTACTATCAGGCTGATGTTTGTAGTTTTCTGCGAAATGTCTCACCAATTATCGGACGGATTCCCATAAAATCCGGTACAAACATTCACGTCCCCCTCAGGATGAATCGTATTAACTCCAGTCTCGGCTTCTGCCTCAATTGCGCTTCATATTTTTTGCTAATTAATAAAGGTTAGTATACCAGTGTGAGCGCTGCAAACATCAGCGTGAGCATTGTCATTTACCTTAACGTACCACTGTGCCTAATTACATCCTCGCAGAGTTTCCAGCGGGCGTGCGGAGTCTTACGTTTGTTCCGACGCGATGATATATAAAATAGAGACGGTATCAATGTAATCATAGTCGTATGAAAAGCCAGATTTCTATTCATATATTCATGTTTGTTATGAACATCTCCAGTGTTATGTCAGCGTTCTGTTTTCGAGTGGTGAACCTTTGCTGCCTATTGTCTTATTCAGCACAATTCTGCCTTTATTTTCCCCTGAATTGCGCTCCATTATTCCCCCAGTTTTTTTGTTTTTTCCTGTTTTATCATTTGTTTTTTTTTTGTTTTTTTTTGAGGTGCATTGTAAGCCGAAGGTGGCCTTTTCCCTGAACCGCGATAGCAAGCTTGTAGATCCAATAACACTGCGTTTACTGAGCAAACATGCTGAAAAAACACTATGGCGCTTCCCCATCTTCATATTCAATATTCCACATCACGCAGATTCACTGACCCCTCAGAACTGAAACGCTGTGAAATAGGAAACCCTAATGCTGGTATTATTTTCAGTAGCCTTTTATCTTGAAGAGTTGGATTTTTATATAAGCATCCGGGGTGACATGAAGAGAGGTTTTTCAGCGCTAGCTTTTATCCAGGAAGGGAAATCAGAGGTGTATAAAGAGAAAGAGAAACACTAGAGATGCAGGATGGGTAATGAAGAGGGCTAGAGGAGGGAGAGGAGATAAAAAAATAAAATAAAATAAAAAAAAAAAAGCTGGGCTCATACAGACAAATGCAGAAAGTGACAGAAAAGGATTCAGGTGAAAAAATAAAAAATGAGAGAGACAGTCGGGGCTGGAAAGCGGAGCGGGAGCTCTGTAATAACTTCATGCATGTTTAAGCAGAGAGGTAACACGAGTTAAATGCCCAGAGGACGAGGCTACCGGTGCCCAGCCGCGGAGATGACACCGGCTGCAATACATCTCATGAGTGTAGGAGGGCTAAGTGGCTAAATTTAGTTCCTAGCATTTACCATTTTTAGCCACACTTGCTGCTGCGTGCCTCTGGGGTCGGCCGAGCAGCCGATTCGATGTGCTGCATCTCAGCGGCTGCAGCTCAACTGTGCAGAAACATTCGTGGTCACCTGAAGATGAATCCTATTTCTGATCCCCTCACGTCCCATCTCTGAGTGAATATTCCCGTCAGATTTAACTGTTAGCGTGCTAAAAAACTAAACTCAGAATGCTGCACGCTAAATATTAATACGCTCTCGTTGTCGATCGTGACCCTCTGAACTAAAATGCGTCGGCTCGTCTTTCACTGCAACATAAAGCCCTCGAATTCTATGGAAGCAGCACAACAATGGCTGGATGTAAAGAGAACTGAAAAATATCTCCCGCGCAGTGTTAAAATGCCATAAGTCATGAAAAGAATTTTATTCGAAAAATAAACTGAATTCAACATATGCGATTCTTTTTTTCTCTCGTGCCCACAGGTGTTACTGACACTGAGAACATAACAGGGACTCTGCACACAGTAGATGTTTTACGATTTGCAGTTTTGTTTCAGTACATGTCTCATATCTCCTACTGGTTCAGCCCAGAACTTCCATCAAGGGCCAACTGGTTGCAACAGAATCACTAATGGCTTCATAGTTCTACAAAGCAGGACGGCTTTTGTTTTAGTGTTTTTACAGAATCTATTTAATGCAAATGATTTATTTTTTACATGAGACATGTAGAATAAAGTGACTTGGTTGAAATATTACAGCTTTAAACTTAGATTTGGTTATTTTTCTGAAGGTAGTGCACAAAAAAAACAGTTCAAGGACGACCGGAAAGACGAAAGTTTCACCATTTTCACAGCATCTGGCTCTGATAAATGGTGTAATTTGGACTATTATGTAAAAGTTGAGATGTCTTTTGGGGTTCTTTTCCCAAAAGTTACACTCCAATACAACTTCTCATTTACCATTTAAATGAAACTTAGATGTAGAAGCTTCCAGTTTGAAGAGCGAAGAAGGCGACGATGGAGGTCAGCGATGGGATTAAGGTTCGATTTGGATTTTAATCACTGTTTGGCTGAGTTTAGTCGCCACAAGTCGGTGGTTCATTGAGGGAAATATCAGGGTTTGACCCTTTTCACAACATGTCTGACGCTCCTTCGTCTCATATTTGATTATTTGGCTAAAAAGAAGCAGTTAAATAAGTGGCAAATAGTCTCTATTGCAAAAAGAGGAAGATTATACACCACAGATAACAATCAACGCATTGATCTGCGCCGAAACTGGTCATTAGCCGCGTCCCCAACATGCGCGGCCGGCGAACGCCTGATTATACCGTCGAGCTGTACGGCGTGTAAAAGATAAATACGTCGTGCTCCCAGCTTATGCACTTCTGTCCTTCACTATCTCTCATTGTCATACACACTCCCTCACACAGACTCCACTCGTCTCACCAGGGAAAATATCCACTGTCAGTGCGAAAAATGGAGTGGAACAGATGGCATCAGAATGATTGAAACCACCTACAATGGTTCCCACAAGTTCCCCATCTTTCTCCCTCTCTCTCTCTCTGCCTCATTCACCGACTACTTCCCCCTCTCTCTGCTCGCCCCCCTCTTGTTCCCGCGCTCCTGCCCAACTATGCCCATCGTCTGGATGCATCATCCCAGCCTTTTCAATGCCATCCAGTCTCGCAGTTCTTGCCAAAGAGGCTCAGGCTCACTGGAAGCCCCACGGCGCTGCACAAAGTCAGCCAAGAGGAGAAAGAGAGGAGGGAGGACGGGCTCGAAGAAGAAAAGGTGGAGGAAAGAGGACGCAGAGGTTCTGGTGTTGTTGTTGTTTTTTCTCTCAACCTACTTGAACCTCGCACTTTTTCCAGCCTCGTTTACTCATTAGATCTCACGCCAAACCATCCCGGATCTCAGGCGTGCGTGATTCTTCGCGGCCATTTTCTCCTTTCTGAACTCTCCTCCCCTGTTTTCTTTCTTCCTTTTCGCACCCCTCCGTCGACCCCGCCTCCCCGCCCCGCCTCGCCTCGTCGCACCTCCCCAACGCCGGGCCGGTTCGCCGGGCGCCAGTCATGTAAATGAGATAGTTAGCAGATCAAAAGGCACGGAGAGGGATTTTTTTAAAAGCAGAAGAGGTGTTGATTAGTGTCAGGGAAGGAGACACGAGGCAAAGTGCAGGCAGCCTCTATTACACCCCGACGCTTTGAGGCATATGTTGAAGTGTGTCGACGTGATGCGAGGGAGAGACAAAGCCGGGGAATGTGTGCCTATGTGTGCTTATTTTATTTTGCAGGGCGTTTATAGCATACCTGCAGTCAATGAGTAGAGAGAGTGTGTGTGTTGGCATCAAAGTGCGTGAGCGCCTTTCCTCTGGGAGACGATCGTTAATGCATAATACATAGCTCCATATTTCCGACTATAACAGCAATAATGTTGGCGCGCTGAGTTTATGAAGAGGAGATCAGGTGTAGGAGAAAGTGATTACGGGGCATAAACACCGCAACTGATATTGCTTTATTGTGAAAGGTAACTGGCGCGAAGATGACAGTAGACGAAGACGGTCCGAAGAAGCGTGCCAGCAACGATGCTAATCAAGTGCTTCGCTGGAGTGACTGCCGGTAGTTATGGAGGAGTCACATGGATAACGAGTTTTCCCAGCGAATTTAATTGAAGCTCAATTCGGAGCAAGTGTCGGACACGGCGGCGTAAACGTTCCAAATGTGCATGAAGTCATTAAATTTCACTATATGATGATGATGATGATCTGGCTCAGCTATGTTTATCTGTAGATGCAACTCGCATCAACAATGGAGATTTATTGCTATAATCGGGCGGCTCACTTTCTCTGCCACCACGCCGTATGTAATTGTGGAGTTAATTACATTTTAGCTTGACACTAAGCAATCCGTGTAGCATTTTTAATTACACCTCCAAGGGATTGTTTTCATTATTTTATTAGCGTCACGGTTGCGCAACACGTGCCATTTGTCTTCCTTCCCCGAGATCCCTATCCGGAGACGCGATCCCGGGCAGCGGGCGCTTATCTCCGGATCTAAATTTGAATCCAACCTTTAGATAAGGTCTAGGAATAAATAAATAGCGGTTCAAAGCTGGCATATCGGTGGCTCTTCACTCTGTGTCCAGGGGCTTGCCCGCATGCTTCTGCCCGTGTCAGAATTTTCATCTCCCCGTTTCTCCCCAGCTGCTTCCATCGCACGCCTCTCGCTCGCACAGATGGCAGAGGGGTCGAAGCACTTTAATGAATTTTCAAAGGAGCTGCATTGGCAATATTAAAAGAAGCTCCCAAACTTAAACACATCTGACACCGGAGTCACGCGCATGCGCCCGGCGACGCGGGGATATAAAAGGCCTCCGTTCTAATGCACACACCCGCATGCAAACATTAATATTACAACCGTCAAAAAACCAATAACGTCCACAAACAGCGAGAGAATGCCACGTCCCACACACACACCGGCGGACGCTCTTAATTAACTCCATTAGAATGACGGGCGCCCGCCGGAGGGTCGGAGGTCAGTTTTAATGATGAGCTTACATATGGCAGCCACCGTGTTGCCTTGCAAGAGGAAACGAGCGGCGCTTCTGCTGATCCATCTGTCCCGTGGTAATGACTGCACCTGGCCTCACACGGGCCAACGCGCACAGGTACCCCGGCTCTCAGAACTCGCTCGGGTGCACCGAGACAAACACAATTAAAAAGCAATAAGCGTGCTCACATCTTGCGGGCCGCATTGTTTACTCATTACGTCTAATTATCTGTTTGAGTCGCAGATTTAAAGAACTCCTTTGTACGGGGGGGCTTTTTGTTTTTTTCCGGCGTTTACTGTGCAGCGAGGCCGTAAATGACTGTGATCTTGGACCTGATGAATTTCAATTGGAAACGCAGTCAATTGTCGGGCGCGTCCTTCGTGACCTATGTTAATGGTTTTCCTCGCGGTGAGAGGAGAGTGTTTAGGAAACTGATTTGTGCATCGTGGGTTAAGTGTCAAACGTCATTAAAAGCCTCTCTTGTTTTTGCAACTCACACCCTCAAGTAACAGCTCCAATCCGGGCCATTTCGGGCCGGCCTTGATCGCGCCACTCGACATACGACTGCCTGTAGGGTTTCCCCCATCCTGTCTTCACAAGTGGCTGATATGAAGGGCCAAGCCGAGCGCCATGCTGCTCGAGGCATCAAGGCTATTGCCTCTCCCGCTTCTTTTTTTTTTTTCCTCCTTTATTTCTTCCTCTCTATTCCGTCCTTCCCTCTACTTCTCCCCAGGCAAGAGTCTTTATCCCACCTCTGCGTAGCTGAACTCAGGGTCAGAACTCAGCGTAGAGCCCTTGGGTCTCTGATCTCCCAACTTCTGATCACTCATCAAGGTCTGCCAGGCTGAATTCTTTAAAAAGCTGCATTTGAAAAAGTCCCTTAAATCCCCTCAGTGCTTGATTTTTTTTTTTCTCCTCTCCTATTCCTTTAAACACAAGAGAATGGGAAAGGCCCGCGGGAAGATACATCAGACTGTGGCTGCATTTGATTAAGCTCTGTTCTTTCATTTAATTTTTTTTGTCTGTTGTACTTTTATAGCATAGCAGGTAGCAAAAAGGGCATAAACATGTTATCGCTTTATCATATTTTATAGATCTGTTTAAACTCTGTGATAAATGGTGGGGGGGGAAATGCTGATTTTTCGCACAAAATCAATCGGTTATTAGCTCGTCTTTTGACTCTCGTCTCACCTGAGGAGGGGAGAAATGAAAGGCTGGCATTAAAGATCGGCGGATTGAGATGTACGCAGCGCGGCGCTTCTGTTTTCAAACAGGAGACAGCTGCAACAGGAACAGAACATCTGCTGCAGTGCTAACATAAGCATACCTCGTTCCCGCACTGTCATGCCTGAGCAGCCTTTAAACCGGACAGCCCCGATTCTGACAAGCGCCTGATGAAGTTTGGAGTTTCTGTAACTGCGCTCATCAAGCTGTCACTCACAAAGTACTTATTCACACCTCAACTTGAAGAGAGATTAAAAACAAGTGAGCAATACTTTTTTTTTTTCCTCCTCTCTCTCTCTCTTTTTACTCAAAGAACAGTTTTTTTGGAGCCGATCTGGCTCCTCGTCTGACTTGTGTAAACTTCGAGATACTTCTGCAGTCTGTGTGAGCCCGGGCCATCTGTAGCCTCTGTCATGGCTTCTCTAATTCTTTGTTGCAACAGAAAGAAAAAAAAAAAAAAGAAGTAATGTTTATTTCAGCTCAGATGGAAGGGTGTGAGCTCTCCCTCTCAGTATCAATGATAACATGGCAGCAGCCTTCTCTCCTCTGCAACGTCGGCTTCACACCTTCTTCCCTTTTTCTCTCTGCATCGGGGCCTTTTCGCAGCTCGCTGGAGCTCGGCCAGCCACAGCCATTTTGTCCCATTATGTGCTACTGTAAAAAAACAGCTGCTCCCATTCCACACTGGTGAATAGGTTAAATGGTGACACAAGGAACAGGCCCCCGTTTTTTTTTTTTTTTTTGTCACGGTCTAAATTGACCGACAACAGGCTCTTGAGGTTCCACTGTTCCTTCTTGGCTGCCTTCTAGCTCCATTGCTTTTGATTTCCAATTAGTGGCCACTCAGTCCTGCAGCCGTTTTGGAGAGTGCACTCTCTTCCGCGCTGTTGCTCTCCCTTTCAGTGCATGTGTGTGTGTGAGTGTGTGTGCATGCGTTACCATGTGCCACTGTGAAAAAGCAGCAATTCCAAAAAATGTCTGCCCCAATGATTAACTCCATTTTATCTATAAGGAGCACTGTGGAGCTCAAAACAAAAGGCCGGTTTGACTGCTTGAATAGTACAGTTTGGCAGCAAAGGAGCGAGCGGAGGAAACGCACAATATTCAATTAAGGGGATGCTTTGGCAATCACAGTTTAAAAAAATAAACTTATCATCAAGCGGCCTGTATCAATGATTATTTGACTATTTTCAGCAGCTGACAAAGAGACGTAATAAAGTAAAAAAACACATTTTCGGACCACCCTTTGTGTCGCCTCAGTCGAACCCGTGGCTGAGTTTGCCGCAGCGTGCAACTACAGTCTGTAAATCCACACGGGAGTCAGGTTTTTATTATTTGGAAAGGTGAGAATTTAGCTCAACAGCAATCACTGGCTGACGGGTATAGTTTGAAAGAACCTTCCGCTCACTGACTCCAGTGAAAAACAGCTGGATTGTGCCGTCAATGAAAGTTGCGAGTCAATATTTTTCCAGCTAGCATTTGAACGGACTCGACTGTCGAGATCTTACGAAGAAACTACATCAGAACCAGCTCTTCTAGGTGTAATGCAGCTATTAATGGTGCAGCCGACCCTCACGCATTAACAAAATCAACACTTTGTACATACTCTCGTGCCACAGTTCCGCTTTCTGCCGCAAATTCACAACATTCGACGACATTGAGGAACGAAAAAGAGGTCGCTGACAGCACGTGGACGGATGAGACAAAAGCAGGTAGCAGCACCGTGCAGCGCCAAGTGATTCAGGCCGATTAGGAAGACGGGGAGAAATATCCTCAAATCTATTACGTTGTAATTTATTTCAAGACATACGTGCTGCTAAGAGTAATCACAGTGAGCGGCTCTTCTGGCAGCGCCGAGGCAGGATTTAAGAGTGTGTTGCTATGGTTACAGGGGATGCTCTGTGCCTCGCTGCGACTTTCTCGCATTGGCCAAAAAATCATAGCAGAGATGGTAAAAGGTGGAGAGTCACCACTTAAGGAATCCTGAATAGAAATCTGTGATGGACACCAAAGATGGCGATTGGATGACACACATCTGATTTCGGGGTAACATTACCAAGCCTTTCAAGTACGTTTCATCAGATTTCACTGGTGGTTAGGTACAGTTTTTACATCTCAATAACCAATACAATAGCAGTGAAGGTTCTGTCCTCATTTATTTAGATAGAGACCTGCTCTTATTTGCCAGAAATACCTGCTTGATGGCTTCACCAAGATGGCTGCCAAGTGGCGAGACTTGCTCTGGATGGATTTTGATCCTACCGTACTTTAAAGATGGATGTAACCACCAATATCAATTCAATTAATTCAATTAGCAATTTATTGTCCTTGCACATGTCACAAGTACAGAGCAACGAAAAGAACAGTTACATCCCGTCCAAGAAACATATAAAGACAGTAATAACAGGGGGAGACAGGAGGGGAGAACTGTCGTGTCGCCCAGCCTAAGCGGGGTCACCTCATAAGACCCATTGGTTCATGGAGACCAGTCTGAAGCCATTTGGTCGTCACCATCTTAGTCTTTTAAAACCAACAAGTTAGGTCTGGATTTAATTAAGACCACAAAGACACCTAGCATAGCGGTACAGCAGAAACCTGTCAATCACAAGGTAGCCCCGCCCTAAAACATACCCTGCTGGATTGTCTGTTTTACTCAAAATGGGAAAATTAATGACAAAATGATGATCGTACCGTATTCACGAAGTCATGAAACTACAGATTGAGACCATGAGCTAACTTGGAAAATGTTATGATTTCAAGCAAATCAAGTGAGAAGTAGAGTCACTGTTGAAAAATTTACAAACGAAGGAGTCGCCCCCTAGTGGCTGTTAGAAAGAATGCAGGTATTTTTTGTCCACAGTCAATGCTAATACAAGATTTTTAGGTCTGTGAACGTAAGTGCTTTAATGGTTAAAAGCGAGCTATACAAGATAATTTTACATTTTTAGTTCCCATTGTACTGCTGTTGGTTTTCATTGCACCTTTAACCAATCTAATCTAGACTACAGTGGAGGTAGCTGTTCCTTTTCTTAACCCATTTGAGAGGCAGGATGTCCAGAACCACTACATCTTTCCATGACACCATTTAAAATGATAGAAGCAGTACTTGTAGTAATGTAAAAGCAGAAGTGTTTAAATACATAATATTAGCTTGCAATTGGTAGTAATTATTTCTTTATTTTTTTTTAAAAGAACAACTTAAATTCAAACATTTATATGGTATTCAATACCACTGCGCTGTATGTGGGCTGTGAGTGCACTCAGGTGCTTAACAGCGCATTGAAATGTGCCTGCTTAGGAAAAACACACCAAACCATAAATGCCACATTTTACATTTCCCCATTAAAACAGAGAAATGCCAAGCAAAAAAAAAAAAAAAAAAAGATACTCATAGATAATGAGAGAAAGTGCTATTTAGAATAAAAGGCAGGATAAGAGATACTTATTAAATGCAGAATAATATAGCAGTCTTTTTCCCCCGTAACTGACCTGAGAGACTAATTTTTTCTGCCACGCTGATCACCTTCCAGTCCTCCATCTCTGAGAAGTTGAAAATTGCAGGGGTGGGCAAGAGCAGTCTAAAACAGAATATGTAATAAAGATTTTGACAGAATTTCCACTGGCTGGCAAAGAATATTTTAGCCACTAGTAATGATTAACAACCCGATCAGGCCCTTACAGGTTTACAGTGGGGATTTTTTTTTTGTGTTAGGGGGCAAAGAAGTCGTAATTTTTTTCTGTGGACATTTAAAGCTAGATCAAAAGATGATGAATTAAGATAGTCATCAGTGGGGAGATAATATGTGATTTATGATTGCTGCAAAAATCAGACACTGACCTCAACATTTGACCAGCTTGGAAGCAGTTGAAATCGTTATTATACGTACAGATCGGAGTTGAGCTTATCAGTTGTTGTGGCTGCAGTTGGATGTCAGGGACCAGGAAAAAAAAAAAAAACAACAACACTAGCTCCTCTGATTCCCTTAAAATGCAGCGCTGTCCTCGCTGTGGCACGCTGACTGCTATGTGATGAATGAGGAAAGTCAAGAGCGGCTGTGTCAAAAAAGAATCTCCCTCGAGGAAACTGATGTCCTTGTCCAAGAGCTGCAAAGTCTCAGAGGACTGGCTGTGCCGCACCCCACCCCAAATATCCCACCAAGGGCAGATGATGTCTTTTTAAGTTTAATCCAAATTCCTGGACAAAGGCTAATCTCTGTCGCCATGTTTTCCTTCACAGTTTTAGAACACGTTCCGCACAGACTCGAGTAAAAACGCGTGACGACGAACAGGGACTGTTAAAAGTGTTACCAGCATCTATGAAATTAAACTCAGCTTCGCACAACTTGTTCATTATTTTTCACTGTTGATGACTCCATTAGTTGTTGGATCTATAAATAGCTGATCAATGTGTCCTCAAATGTCTTGCTTCGTCCATAACTCAAAGTTTAGTTTGACAGAGGAGCGAACAAGCAGAAAATACTGGATTCAAAGACAGGTGTCTACGGAAGCCGAGAGCGGCCACTTTCCGCTACTGTTCTGTCTTCGCCGTTTTCTCGAGATAACGAGTTAATTTTCTCGTTATCTCGAGATAACAAGAATCGTTTTGTCATGAAAACAAGATAATTGGTGTTTGTGTTTGCCCGCTTGTGCCCGGTCCAGGATGTCATATCGGAGTTCCCGGTCAGCTGTCTGTATAAGATACGTCACACCAGGAAGTCCGACAACTTCTGATGAAGGCTGAAGTGACAGCCGAAACTGTCAACGGGATAATTATCTCGTTATCTCGAGAAAACGAACGCCGTTTTCCCGAGACAACGAGATAATTATGTCGTTATCTCGAGAAAATGCCCGTTAAAAAAAATGTGCGGCCATGACCGCTCTCGACTTCCGTAGGTTTTACTTTTTTTCTTTCAAAAACAAACTAATCAATTAGCAGATTAGTTGATGATTCGTGTAATAGTTGCCAACTAATTGGTAAATTGCTGTGTTGCAGTCGTGCTGTATAAAAGTTCTGTGTAGTAAAGGAAGTCTGGTGAACTACAGAAGTATCACGCTGCACTTTTCCCCCCAAAATCTACTTTCGCAGGGCTGATGTCATGGCAAGCGATGGCCATGTCAAGGGAAAAGGCATAATAAAAACTTCACTCCCATTACTCGCAATAAAGAAACCCCCTCTGAATCAGGAGGAAAACTTAAAAGGGTTCATTGTGAGGCTGCCAGTTACTCATCGTGGCACAGCCATTTCTGCCGTATTGTAATGGCTAGCCATGGCAAACCTTCACAAAAACGATCCCAAGCCTTCACTAACACCCGTGTGTGAGCGGCGACATGCTCGCTGTCACATCACGGTGGCTTTTTGTAATTCCCCCCCAGCACTGACCACTCCAAACATCCCGCAAATCCCTCTTGTCAATAGAGAAAAGACAACACGAGGAACAGACTTCTCAGCCTCCTTCCTTTTCTTTGACTTGTCAAAAAAGTTTCCATATCGTGTTGTGGGTTCTACACAGCATAACTAAGACCCTGGAAGCAGCTTATCTGCTTAAAACAGGAGGGTGAGAGAGGGTGAAAAAAGTGTCTCCGTCTTCCATCTATTTCCTGGTTCACAGAGTGGGTTTATTGAAGCCACCAGAGCTTCAGTTTCTCCCTTTAGATTCTCCCTCCGCCATCCCCACTAGTCTAATCCACTTAGGCCCACGCTACCTCCACTGCCTCTGATTGGCCAGGCATCCAAATTTCCACCATAGGACTCGGGGAAAATCAATAAACTTCACTGCGCTGCAAAAAAAAAAAAACAGAAGTTGCTTTATTAAAAAAAAGAACACAAAATGTGATCAGATGAGAGCGGCGTAGAATTTCAGGTTATTCAACTTTCTTTTTTTGGCTCGACTGGTTCGCTCACTTCTTTACACACTTCACGGTTCTGCCACATCCAACCCCCGTACAGTTTTTTTATATTGTTGTCTTTCGTCCCTTCAAGTGTCCCTCGCTCTCCCTCTACCAAACAACACCGATGCTAATGTCATTGAAACCCCAGGTGCTTCTAGTGGCTCTTGAAGTCTGACATCAGTCCCTGCTACCCCCTCTTTTCACCCCCCTTGGGTCCAATTTTCCCGGCGTGAAGCTTCAAGGTCCTCAGCTGAGCTCTCTGTTTAGCAACAACAGTAGCGGCAGCGAGTGTGAATTTGTGTCAGACAGAATGGTAATGAGAGTCCCAGAGATTGAACCCCAAGTCTTTCCCCCTCCTCTCTCTTTTTCTTCCTCGTCTGAAAATAGATTTGTCCCTCACGTGCAAAACAGATATTGTAATCACGTTCGCTCGCGGTCGATCCCCTCTGGGATTTGTTGCACCGAAAATGTAAATGAATGCAGAAAGAGGGGTAGGCATCATCGGTGATAAATCATATTACTGGCAAATCCTGCTTAGCAACAACAACCAGACTGCACTGTAAGCAATGGCGAATTAGTCCTGAGTCTACTGTTTCCCCCCTCACGGTTATTGTCACTTCACGCCGTTCCCTTGTTTTATGGCGCATTTACAAGAAAGCAAAACTGTACTTTAGAAGAGTACATTCGTAGGGGGACCACTTTTGATGTAAAAAAAAAAAGTGTACAGGAAATGGGGCTACGGTATATATTTCTCAGTATGCTTTCAGAGTTGGTCCCCTTTCTATAAACTTGTGGAAATGTCAGGTGAAGATGTGGCTAAATGTTGCTTCCTGTTTTGTTTTTTTTCCTGCTGTTTCGTTGTTTGTGTCGGAGCACCCCGAGCTCTCCTGGACCGCTATTTTATTATGCCGTTGGAACCTTGAATGTCCGCCGTCAAGCTAACAAGTGGGGAAATGTAGTAGAGGTCCAAGTACACAGGAGGGTGAGAGATATCCAAGGGCTACTAAATTACCTCAGAGACGTATGGAGAGAGGGATGGAGGGGGAACACTTTGGTGTAGATTTGTGTGAGCGCATTTGTTTGTTCAGTGGTTATGTTACACCGGTGCAAAAAAAAAGAAGTGGGTAATGGATTAGGTTTCTGCTTACATCCTTTCTGCCTCCACCCTGGAAAAAATCTTGAAACACTGACAAATATTAGTGCAAGTTGTGCAAACTCGGGATCCTCAGGGGAAACTATCTCAGACGTTTCATGTCCCTCGATTAATAAATGATGTCCCCCTCTTGACAGGGACTATTCTTAACCCCGAGTCTGTACAATGCTGGGAGACCATCATTTTTCAGGGGGAGCCGGTGACAGCCTCAGCCTGCATTGAAGTCTAGCTTGCTGTACATTGTAATTTGCTGACGTTTCTCTTTTTTTCTCTCCCCTCTCTCCCTCCCTCTTCTCCCCCATGGCCTGCTTACAGATGTGACCAACTATTCCACACTAGGTAAGGCTGGCTTCATTTTTCACGGCACTGTTCTCGAGAGTCATGTTTGAGTTGTCATGTGTCTTTCTGAGTGATGCGGATGCATAAATATAGACGAGAGGTGAGGGAGGGAGGGAGGGGAGGGAGGGGAGGAGTCATAGCGACACCAAAGATGCTGCTGTTTGCTCAGTAAGGTATGCAACGCTCTGCAATCTTCACCCATCCCGTTTTCCCACATGTGTGCACGAGAATACACAATGGTCGGGTTTTTTTTTTTTGCTGGCAAGCCGATTGTGTGCTCTGTGCCTTCAATTTGAATTTTATTCAAATGAGAATCAAATGGCCCAGATTGTTCAAAGAATACGCCGGCAGTGTTGACTTAAACAAGCATAGAACGGATGGTGTTTGTTTCCACACTGTGGTGAGTGTGTGGAAATATCTCATATGTTAAGGCGAGACACTACAGAGTGGGGTAAAAAAAACAAAAACGTAACCCTCAGACATCACCCTGAAACTTCCCCACTCCATCACTTACATAAAGACAATCATCCATCCATCCATTATCTATACACCGCTTAATCCTCACTAGGGTCATGGGGGGCTGGAGTCTATCCCAGCTGACTCAGGGTGAAGGCAGGTTCACCTGGACAGGTAACCAGTCTATCACAGGGCTACACTTAGAGACAGACAACCAAGCACACTCACATTCACACCTACAGACAATTTACAATCACCAATTAACCTCAACATGTTTTTGGACTGTGTGGGAGGAAGCCGGAGAACCCGGAGACAACCCCCGCTGCACGGGGAGAACATGGAGACTCCATGCAGAAAGATCCCAAGTGTCCTCACTGGGACGTGAACCAACAACCTTCTTGCTGCGAGGCAACAGTGCTACCAACTCCCTAAAGACAATCAGTTTTTTTGTATTACAAGTTCTCATTAAACCCTCAAATGAGCTATTGTCTAATTGAACATGTGCTCGATTGCATGCATATCTGAACACTGTGCAGCGCCAGGTTCAGAATTCATATTTCATTTTGCTAACACATTAGAGTCAAAGGTGTTTGCACACGAGGCCGTTGGATATATCTTTTTATCACTCCATAAATCAGAAGATACTCTCACAGCCAAAAAAATCCATTTTTCGCCATGCTTTTAGGAGTAAAATGTTATATAAATCAGGCTATGAATGATATATGACCAAAGCCCTCTGTAAAAAAAAGAAAAACCTTCAGAGTATAGGCAGGAATGAAACTGAAAAGTTTGTCTAAGTGCTTGTGAAGTGGAGATTTTTTGACTCGGGGAGTCGGAGAGAAAAACACTCATTTTGAGAAAACGGCCTTTAAAAGACGTGTCATGTAAAATTCCATAAATTTTTATTGGAAACTGGAGAATTAAGGAGGAATCTACAGACCGGGTGCAGGAGAATAAACATCTAATTACGTATTCTGGATGTTTTCTTTCCACGAGGTTTGAAAGAAGATGGAAGCAAAATAGCCCAAAAATCTCAGAGCTTACCAGTGCATGAATGCAGGACGCTGTCAACACAGTGTGGACAGTGTTCAGACAGCAGCAGGACACTGGCTTTCTTGTTTTTTGGCTAGATTTCTGTATGCTCCCTTCATCTGCTTTCACTTCTTTGTATTCGGGAGTTGCATGAGACGTTCTATACTTGCTCAGAAGGTTTGAAGGACTTTCGCATTGGTGCTCGAGAATCTAGGAGTTATTTTCCTAAAAAATTGCCTGCTTCTGGACCTGCTATGTCTGAGGTCAGCTCCACTGCGTTCCACTCATGATCTGTACATGGAGGCAAATTCATGCGCTACGACGCCATTAGTGGCACCGCTCATTTGCTGGCAATAAAACGTTAATGAAAAAATCTCTCACAGACGTTCGAGCGGGGAGTGAAATTGAATCGAGGCTCAGAACCCCGTGTGTTTTTCTTATCGACAACGACAGTCAAAGTCGGGGTCGCGTTTGCGTCTGTCGCGGTCGTATTAGCCTCCTCGTTTCTTCTGCATATGCGAGAGTAGCCCTCGTCGCCGTGGCTCAACGCTGATGGGGAAACAGCTGCACTTCATTGTGGAAGGATTCCACGCGCAGAACCGCCGACTGCAACAGCAGTAAACAAGGCTGACAGCAGACCAGCAGGGTGAGCAGGCATATAGAGCGAATGTGTGAAGACGTCCCTCGCTGCTGAATGCCAACACGAGTGTAGCATCCTATGTTTTGTCCGACTGTTTTTTAGAGAGCCTCAGCAGGCTGCAGGAGTGCGATAGAGGTCAACTGCATGACTGAATCCACCGTAGCAGGGCGGCGGACCAGTACAGCAGGACCTTTCAGCGGGCACCCACGGCTCGGAGCATCTGCTCATGAGGGGAAAATCAATCATCTCATCTCCGAGGTGGAGCAGGTGTATTGGACAAATGAGAAAACAGGCGTACCTCGACGCTCCTTCGCGTCTCGTCTCGGACACGTAGCCGTTTTTTCTCGACGCACTTGACTTTTCGTGCGGCTCGGACAGCTTTGGGAGACGGCCACCTTATTGTGTAATTGAAAACTCAGCGCCGCGCCACTACGCGAGCACAGTTTGGCTACCCGGCAGAGCATCTGCAAGCAGTTCTGGTCCGGCTCTCAACTCTTTGAGGCAGGCGCTGGCTGACTGCTCGGAAACAGAAAACCCCTGGCTAGCTGAGAATAATAAGTACCCATGGGAAGCTGCCAGATGGACATTTACTGTGAGCCTAGCTGGAGAGGGAGAAATCTGTCAAACATCACACCAGGCATCTGTGGGGGAGCGGTGCAGGTTCGCGTCCACTATGTCGGATAAGAGGAGTGCTCTTTGTCAAGACTAAAAGCTGTTAGATTTTTAACATATCACATCTCGTTGATGCGTTTACCTTCTCCCAAGGTCAGCAATTCATATTGCATTAAAGCCACCTGTTACAGTGAGAGCTTTAAATAACGTCTAGATAATGGACGCTGTAAAGATGTTTATCGCGTGGCAGCAGTGGCCGTTGCAGATGCAGTCGCTAAGTGCTGTGGAGTTCTTCGTTTAACTCTATTCCTATTTCCAGGCATTCAGTAGCTATTAATTAACACCAAACTCAATTTACAGCCACATTCTGCAGTGCTGCTGATGTGAGGAGGGAGATAAAGATCAGAATCTCTTTTTTTTTATTCTTGTGTGGGAGGTTTCAGAAATCTCCCTATGCAAAGTTTCCCTCATGTCTCCCCTTAAACTCCTTGTCCCGCTCTCAAAATAATAACTCAAAAGCAAGTTTCTGCCTTAGATAATTCTTGAAGTCTTGTTTTTATAACTTGGAGTATAAATGTCCAGTGTTCTTTTTTTTTTTTTCTTTCCTCTCCATATGCTATTCAACACAAAGCTATAGGCAAGGAATTACAATTGGCTCATTATGCTCTCAGAAGCTCAAGGGTTTCAGAGCCGCTAAAGAGGGAGGGAGAGCACAAAGAGTTCATTCCGGTATCGTCAGCAGTGCGAAATAGGACCTCCGTTCTCTTAGTCGAGCTATGCACCCGTTATTACTGCATTATGTCTGGCAGCCCTCCTTTCAGACAGGAACTGAGCCACACTTGATCAGTGATATGACACTGGCAGAGAGCAGAGTGATTGCTGGCTGCTCAGTTAAGCAAATACCATTATGCTGTTGAAGTCTAAAAGTAGATCTGTGCTTGGTAAAAAATTACAAAAGGGCCAGCCCGGACAGTATCCAAAGCTCTGCTAGCTTTGTAATGCTCCGGAGTGAATTCTTCTGAAATAGTTTTTTTAGTTTTTTCATCTCTCAGAGGATAAGAACAATGCTATTCATGGATAATACAGACACTTTCAAGCCTCCATCTGGGTTTTTTCATGCCCTGGAAAAAAATGTACTGTTCGAAATGAGTTGTTGTCGTATGTGCGTTTTCACAGAGGATGCATGTTTCGACACAGTCTCAATTTCCTCGTTCTGCCCCTCTTTCCCCAACAACAGCTGGGTGAGATGTTAATAAGAAATGTGACTGATAGCTTGTTAGTAAGACTTTGCATACATCCAACAGTAATTAGCCCTGAGTGACAGATTCACCGAGTGCTCACTTCTACAGCCGCCTCTGAGAAATCTGCTTACGCTGCAACGTGTCACTCTTCCCCCTCTCGTTTCTGACGGGCGACGTTAAATATTTTCATAATAATCTCTCATCACGGCCGATGATTGCGCACACATGCGACCTTCCGCGCTGATGCTTTAAGGATGTCGTGCGACGGCGACTCGCGGCGAGACGCGCCGCAGAGATTTGTGTGTGTGTTCGCCTGGACGCCCCTTTTTCCCTGCGAGTGAAGGTGTAGCGAACAGATGGCTTATCTTTAACTTTATCAACAGCGGCAGTGTCACCAGCAAATGCAATAAGTTACTCCAGTAGCCGGGGAGAGCTGCATCCATCAGAAGCTAACAGCATATGGTGAAGGCACATTAAGGTGTCCTCTCTCTCTTTCCCTGCCTTCTTGTTCTGTGAGTGGTTCTGAAGCCAAGCATCAGATGCTCACTTCACAGGACAAAGTGTGTGTGTGTGTGTGTGTGTGTTGATGGGGTAGTGGGGACCCAATTTGAGATCCTCTGCTTCCTGTTTGATCTATTTTTTCAAAGCCCTGCAGTCATTTATTTACTTATTTATAATCATGATGCATAGGGTTCGGTTTAAACCAAATCCCCAAACCTACCTATACTGATTTAACAGTATTTAGAGTATTTTTTTATCCATTATGCGCAGATGCCAGTCGTATCCATGCTAATGGGGGTGGTGTTTTCCCCTCTCTCTCCCGCTAATAACAACCCCCGCCGCCACCGCCGCCCCCCAACCCAACCGCCCCGCTCGATTCCAGCGCTGGAAGGAGAGCGTGTTTACCAGATCCTCCATGTGTTGCTTCCCCTACGTTAAGCCGAGTGTCAATCAAAGCCTCGTTTGCCCGAGCAAGTGGCTCCGTCTTCCGCAAGACCAATATGACAGAATGGTGTTGGACACAAATCAGAAAAAAAAAATACATTCACCTCGTGTCGACGGCAGCAGCGGCGCTCGTGATTAAAAGCTTCCCTCCTCGGGCGCAGACAATTTGTTACATATTGGTATGTTTCTGTCAATAGAACACTTGATTAAGTTTATCATGAACATCAATGGATTGGTGTTTCTGAGCAGCGGGGCCCCTCGGTGCAATAAGAAAAAAGACTAATTGTGTTTGTCTTCGGGGCTCGTGAGATCTTGCCTCAAGGTCAGTGTCATTACTGTACACCGACCGCGTTTATGTCGGAGCCATTGTTTTCCAGGAAGGAATTAATCCTGAGTAATAATCACCTCCAGTGCTTTTTTAAATTCACTCTTTCTCTCTCTGGCTTCCAGTTTTGACACCCCTTTTATGCTAAATTTCAACTCGTGTATGAAACCTCTGATATGTCACAGCATGCGTCCCACACAAGCCCCTCCAGCCTTCCCTTCCCCATTGTTATTCCCGTGTTGACGTCTCTCTAATAAGCAGCATTAATTAGCCTGCTCTTCAAAAATACAATTTTCCATTGTGTCTTCGGGGTTTGGTCATTAAACGAACAAAGGCAGTCAAACGGCTGACACAATAGGCTCAGCTGATTAAGGGTGCAGGCATAACACCGCTCGGTTGTGAAACAATCAGGGACCTACTTGATTCTACATCATCCTGTTGTCTCGAATTGTCCCGACACAACATGTACAGAATGTGGGTTTCTGCAATATTTCTTTTCCTGCAAAAAGACACTGGTTGCATCATGTTGTGATGCTGAAACTTCAGGTTGTTCTGTGGATTTACAGGCCAGGTGCTGCCAACACAATGCTGCCTTTTAGTGCCTCGAACTGTTTGGATCAAAAAAACTGTCCTGTATTACAAAGAACAATCTTTTGGGATATCGGCTGAAGTCATATGGTCTCCTTTGAGACAGCATCTGGCCCCCGAGTTGGCTCAGGCGTCCTGCATCCATGTTGGCAGAACATTTGAGAGTGATGAAGACCACTGGACGGGATCCACGGCCTCGCTTCTCTGAAGGTTGAATGTCAGAGGTCGTCGGGTGGCCAACCCATCTGTCGGTCTGGCACCGCCGCATACAGTACAGGCTGGATGTTTGTAATCGGGCGGCATGTTTCGTGGGAGTCTGAGCACAGGCAGGCTGTGTTCATGGCTTGCTCAGATGTATACCCTGCATCGACATCAACGCATAGCGCGCCAGCAGATTATGTCATTGTCAACGGCTTGATTAACAATGTTTTGACAGAGGCCCGGTGACAGTAATTAATCTGTTGTTTGTGGACTATCAAGGTTTGCAGAGGTATCTAATGCGAAAACATATGTCTGAAAGTCCTGAAGAGATTTTCAGAATAGCGTGCGTGTCTCTTTGTTGTGGGTAGAATCCGAGGATTCCCACCGGATAAAAATTACTATTACTAGTGAGTCATCAGAATGTGAACTTAAAAGGCAGCTTTTTGCTAAAGTGTGAGGTCATGATCATAACAGGATTAAGCTACTGGGGGATCCCACACCAAGTACTAGACAGAGGGCAGCTTCTGTGCATTTTGAGTTCTCATTACGCACACAGCAGGTTGCACATGGTACAGTCACTATAAACTGTGCTGCTGGAAAACCAACTGGCAGCAGGTTTTACTGTCTCCCAACACTTGCTGTTTCAAGAACTAATATTCGTACCTCGGTGGTGCAGATGGCATGAAAAATTAGCAAATAAACAATTTACCAAAGTTCAGAGGGAACATGGGACACTTGGGAGCTCAACGCAGTGCAAGCAAAAAGAAAAAACACAAGCAAGAGAATAAGTTTACCGATTTCACAACACAAGCACCGCAAAATATTAAAAAAGAAAAACTGCAGCTACAGATTCAAATCTGAGTAATGTACCCAACTGTAGAAATGACATGTTGCAGATAGAACGGACCACGAAGGACGATTTTCACAAAAAAAGGTTTTCAAAAAGTAAATAAAAAAATGCCAGGCTCGTTAATGACGAAGCAAACAACCAGAAAACGAAGCAAATTTTCCACTGACTCATTTCAATGTGTTCGATCATGTCTTTTATTTTTGTTATGTTTTCCTTTAACAGCTTTGGACTTTGGAGGACCTTTTCCTCTCATGGCCCTCCTCAGAAGCCAAAAAAGTTCACAACATGTGGACGGATTTAATTCTAATCACTCGTACTGTTCATGAATCAGAGTATTGGGGGAAGCATCTTTTAGCATCTTTAGTTTTATTCAACATTATCTGATCTAAAGGCCAAACTGACCCGTATATTTACTTTATTCGGATCTACATGTCAAGTCTTCTTCCCTCTATTTGTCTTCTCCATGCATTGCTAAACTTCATCAGCTGACAGTAAGACACTGTGTCACTGCACACACACAAACCTTGAGCAGAGATTGTGTTCCACGAGTGCAGCATCAGGGTTAACTAACCTTTCAACGACATACAAAGAAAACCGACGATAGATCAGTAAAAAAAAAAAAAAAAAAGGCAAACCATTCTTCAACAGTTACACTCAGACGGGGCTGAAAACCTTTACTCTGGTCATTTAAGTGCCAAATTACTCTTCACAAAAGGAGTTGAAAACCCATTCGATCAAGGCCGTGGATTAATCTACTGTAACGCTTTATAGTCATGTTCAGCCGATGGACTCATCACCGACTGTCTTGTGACGACATCATCATTCAGAATAAGGAGTGTATTACCGTAGAAACTGAGCAGCTTTTCCACAACAAAAACAACAAAAAACCAGTGAGCTTAGAGCCTAGAATCAGAGCGTGTTCATGCCTTTCTTCTCTTTAATTACCTCTAACGATGCAGCCGGTGTCACCGCACCGTGGTCAGGGACAGCCCGAGCTCGGATCTGCAGAGGCTTCGCCATATTTACCCTGCAGAGCTCTATGTACACAGAAAGCTGCTCCTCCACGTCCCAGCACAACACCGCCCGCGCTTTCTTGACCGACACCAAAATAGAAACTTCTGTTAATTAGTCCCTCGCGGGCTGCCATACTGAAAAAATCCAGGTTTGTAAATACAGGAGAGGATGTGTCCTCAACTGTCCCTTGTTACGGATTAAGGCCTGGAGCCAGATGGGAAGTTTGAGCCAGGCTGTTTATTTTGTTATTTTTTCCTCTTCTCTGACATGTGCACTGACATTCCTGCAGGTCGAAACCGCTGCAGGGTTTGTGTTTGCTGAAGGGTCACCCTTTGGGGTAAGCATCTGGGAGTGACCTTGTGGTTTGGAGTCAAGATTCAAGTACATTAGTAGGTTAACGATCGACTGGTTTTTACGGGAACTGGATGGTAGACTCGCCGCTGTAGTTAATGTAACACAAATCCTGGTTATCGACTGGTCAGAAGGGACACTGGCAGAGTTTTTTACAATTGCAGTTCACATCCAGAGTGGAGACTTTAATGCAAGAGTTAGTTTTGTCACTTGCTTGCAATCACATTTATCTCTTAATAATTTGCAAAGTGATCATAGCATATTTACCAGCTATGAACGCACTCTTTCACTTATGTCTAAACAATATTGTAGTTTGCATGTGCAGAAATTACCAAAAACATGAAAAATCCAAGTAAATTCTTCGCACGTGAAACCCTGTCTCCACAAAATTACAATCCTTTACAACTAAACTGCATCCTCAGTTAAGTTTTGTGTCTTTTTTTTCTTACTTCGAGGAAAAGTTTCCAACTTGCACCCCACATGGGACCACTATTTTTCATCTTAAGTTTCATTTTCACTTAATTTCTACTCGCTGATTGGTCAGATTTTGGCACCGAAGCTAAGTTTAGGAAAATATTACTCTTTGGTTGACACTTTTATAATGATAACTAACTTGCTAGCAACAAAAACACTTGCTTAGGTTTAAGAAAATAGCACGATTTCGGTTAAAATATGAAGCTTCTCCTCCGTTTTCTGGGCTACCAGGTGGAAAAGTCCCGCCTCATTTACTGCAGGATTGGTAGACATGTTCATTTGAAATGTATTTGCACAAATAAATGCAATCTGTCCCCTCGTAACATGATCGAGAACGCAGTTTAGTTGTACAAGAATGTAAAAACTTCATCAGTGCTGCAGAGTGTTTCATGCCATGAATCCAGTTTCATCTGAATCCCGTATCTTTGCATGCAGCTGAATTCCTCCAGTTCGAAGGATTTTGAAACTACAAAGATGTAACTCGTGAAACTATCAACACCAACGTGTCTCCAAATGTGCTCTGTGATATCATCTTGACAAAGATTTATTAAAAAAAACACACATTTGAGGATGAAGTTTCAAAGTAATTCACTCGCCATGAAACGCCGTTGCCGTGGTGATACTAACTAGCTAACTTAGATCAAAACATCTCTCGCATCCGGCTGTTTTCTTCTAGTCATGAATTCATTTCAGGACGGAGGGGAAAAAATAAATAAACCTGCCGCCTGTTGTTCTTGTCGAGTTGTTAATTGGTTTTCCCTCCACCCGGGGATGGATTGTTTTCTTCCAAACAGTCCGACACACATTCACCTTAAAAGAGAAACGCTCCTACCTGGATTAGCCGAACACCACAACACGCATCAGAACGACCATATTGTGATTAGAAATGTTAGCGCCACTGATGTTCACTGTGAATAATGAAAGCCACTCTTTCTTTTACGCGGCGCTGTTTGAATTACAATTTGCAACCGAGAGTCATTCACAGCATCACCAGGTTGTATTAATTTGTTGCCTTTTTCCTTTTTTTCCAGACTCAATGAGGCCGTTACATGTGTCCCTGCAACATTACACCCGTCATTAATTTGCTATCTTGTTACCGTGCAAACCACCTCTCGCCTCGTTTTATTCGCTCTCTCTCTCTCAAACTTTCCTCTTTGACTCGGCATGATAATCACCTCGGTTGAAAGATGGCTGGCAACGGAAAGAAATCAAGATACTGTATGCAAGAATAACAAGCTGACACTGCACTGTCATCGGCGATGAATAATCTTTCCCACATTTTCATTCCTCCCTCCCGCAAACCCGCCATAAGTTTTCTATTGTTTTCATATTTCCTATCGTGGGATTCAGACGCCGTGAACACACACTCCGTCTGCACAACTGGCGGTATTGAGCGGCTCGTTCAATAAAGTAAATAACCTTTGACACTCATAACAGACGCCATCAATCTTAAGCGCAGATTCAAACAATATCCATTTAGCCATCTTAGCGCTAAAGCTAAGCTAATCCAATCAAAAGACTCTTTCATCAATACAGCGGAAACGTTTAAACTGCTTTGGACATGCGACGAAGTAGAACAACACAATTACGGTAGAAAAGATTCATTCATCGCGGGGAAAACGATGAAATTTAGCAGCGACTCGTAGTGAAATCGTGTCATCGCCGTGTGAATCATATTAATTACCCGAGCCAGAACAGGTAATTTATAGGCGGACGTTCGGCGCGGCTAAGTTGACTTGGGGTGCATTATGATTATATTAACATAATCCGGTCATGTTAAATTGGATCAGGAATATTATTAAAGCGGGCATAGCTTTCATTCAGTGTCACTAATTCCTCCTCACTCTAAGTCCTAATGAGAAATAAGGGAGCACTTACAAGCAAGTGTACAGGCTGAACGGCAGGTGGAGATGATCTGTCTGCCTCGCTCAGTTTCTCCCTCGACTGCGGGTCACAATTAACACAGAATCCAAAGGAGAAAAAAACGCACATTTTTCCGTGAATACACACTTTTTTTTTTTTCTCCCCACGTGTGTGAGCTCCTCGCTCCTCTGTTCCTGCCTCTCTCAAATGAATAGCACTTTGTAGTAAAGCCAGAAGGATTTTCAAACGCATCATTATAAGGCTCTTGGGGGAATCGGGATGGAATGGAGACCAACCGATGCTCCACGGTTTGGCACGAAATGGGAGTTTTGAAAAGAATTCATACTGTTGTCAGTGGTGGCGCTTCGCAGTAGAAAAAATTATGAAGCTTAGGCTGCAAAAAAAGAAAGTGAGGATTTACATTTATAACCACTGATAAGTCATAAACGATTGTATTAACCAGTAATGCAGAGACGTGGTTTAAAAGTTGAACAGTCGAGGGCGTTTTACTTTTGTTTTGCCCGGTCTGCCAATATTTTGTCACATCCTTTGAAGTGATTCATGACAATTATCAGCGCCGCTCGGAGAAAAAAAGACAAAAAAAAAGCCCTTCGAGCAGCTCTGGCATGTGTGAATAAGCTAAACATGCGGCATCACAGACAGCAATCCAAGGGGAACCATTCACTGTCTTATCAGGCTATCTGTCAACACACAATGCTAATTCAGGTGTGAACCGTCAACTCATTTCCATTTTTGTAATCTGGCCGCGCTTTCAAAAAAAACAAAACATTGAGAGTCTGCCCATCTCGTCGCTTCCCATTGGACACACAAACAAAAAAAACTTAATATCCAGAATAAATTGGGAATTAAATGAGTTAAAAAGGATTATTCATTATGCACGCGTAATATGACAGTCGATACCCTATCGATCACTGTGGACTTTTAATTTAACCGTAATGACGCGACATTAAGTGAACCTGATTGATAGTTTTTACACATGGGAGGACACAATTATGCTCCACACACACACACACACTCAGATTCCCATGCACACGGAGGAAAGAAAAGAGAAAAAAAACTCACACACTCCCATTCCACAATGTTATTATCTCATTCTCCATGGTCTCATTTTTCACAAAGCCCCGGGGTGTGTGAGGGACAGTCAGGGTTGAGCTCACACAAGCCCTGGCTGCACACCCGACTGCCAGCGAAGGTCTGTGTTAGTACCAAGTGCAACGCTGCCAGAAGAAACAGAGACGAGAAAATGGAAAGAACCCAGACGATCCCGCAAAAACAATGCGGCGCGGGACCCCAGCGGAGGCGGCTGCTCGACTTTATTGGAAGTCGCCGCTTATTCGGAGATTAGAATTTGAGTCCGATCGTCGAAAGAAACGCGTCGTTAGCGGGGAGATAAGCAAGTTAGGGTCGTAATAGAAAATAACTGAGCTCTGATCCAATCGTATCCTTTATTTTAGCCTGTGTGGCCCTTTTCAGCAATAAAAGGAAACCCACCATCAGCTGCTCCAATCCCCCATCTTATTCGTCTTTACCACAACAACAGCGCGGCTCAAGTGGGTTGAACCGAGGTGGAGACTTGAAGTGTCGAGGGTCGGTTATCAAACCCAAGAATGTCTGATCGATACTCGTCTTTGTCGCCATGGAGAAGAGCGTGGAGTTTTCCTTTCCGGTCGAGAGACGCGACTCTCCGTTCGAGTCCAGCGCAGTCAACCGTCAGCAGTCAACGAGTTAACTTCTTTCGAACCGTTTCCTTCCTCGAGGTATTCGTCTTCATGCTAAAGCAGCGAAATACCACGGCGTGTAGATAAAGTGCATTGTGGAGGTTTGAAAAGAGTTCACGTTCTGCCAGCATTGTGAAAGAGGTCACGCACAGGGGGCGAGAAGAACTTACAACAATTACCAGAGTTTCTGCATTGACGACTCATAAAATGTGGTTCGTGTGAGCGCCGACAACACAATCCGAACTGAAAACACACACAAACCGAGCTGGGTGAACTTCTGTGCTCACAACCTCTTTAAACACCGCTTGGAATCAGGTGATGGAATTAAGTTTTTTAAGTCTTCCTCTCTATAAATAAAATAGCAATGCCGTGTACGCAAACAACACCTCAGAAGAAGCATTGCAGAGATGCACAAAGCCAGACAGTGGACTGTTGCTGCTCTCGCTAGGAGGTGGCGTCCTGCAAAGATCACACCAGGAGCACAATGGCAAGTCTTGAGGGAGTTGAAAAGGAACACAAGGGGCGAAACACCTGCAAATATCTCTGCTAAAATCTCCGTTTGTACGTCCAATGGAGGGAAAAGCACAAACCGACGTGGAAATACGGCGGCATATGAGCAGCACGGTTTGCTAAAAGAAATCAAGAAAAACAACAAATAAATGGCTGAGAAAAAAAAAGATATTTTAGAAGTCAGACTCAGCTAAGAAGCAGTGTGATGAGCTGAAGACGGCTTTTCAGTGAAGACATCCCGGACATGTTGATGAGCGGGAGCTGTTTAGTAGGGAGGTCCAGGATCCCCCAGTCATTGTTGTGCAAGTCTCACAAGCAGCTGCAGAAAAGGGTCTGTTAAAGGAGCTTCTATGAGTTATTCAAGTCAAAACTCGCTCCCTCTGACCTGTTTGCACTGAGTTTTATCTATAATTGGGGCTTTAATTACAATCAGACTACATTTTAGGAGTATTTAATGCAGAAATCCTCCTTATTGCAAAAAAGGATTCTCAAATTTTGTTCTTGCATTATCTGACGGCTATTAGATCTGCTAACGAGGTCGTATGTGTTGGTTTGCTTGTTGTGTGCATCATTTTAGATTTTAGCGAGATTTGATTATGTTTAGGATAAATTCTACGTTTAACAGATCCTCATTTTGGATCCATTCATACACAGACGCTCGACTAATCTGGTTAATGTCAACATTTTTATGACTCGTCCTATAAAAGTTACAAGAGCTTCATTAAAATATATTAAAACAGACATAACCTGACAAAACTAGCATTACAGGAAGACACTAAAGAGCCTGTTCATATCTCACTCATACATATTTGCACAATAATTACTAGAATTCCTGCCGATTATTAAAAATATATCCAATCGAAGGGAGGAATCTGACTTTAGTGCTGGTTTAACTCTAATGACTCGGCTCATCATGTCAAGCATGACATTTACATACCAACGACTGGATGAATTGTTGAAATTGATGGTTAAAAACTGGCAGACACATTCATGATCCTCTTAAGGATGAACCCTAATGCTGAGGTGATCCTTGGACTTTACCCTCTAACACCGTCATCAGTCAGAATATCTACTTTCACTATCGGCTCAAAACTTCTGTTGATAAAAAGATTTTACTTTAATATCTTGTTGAAAACTTTTTATGACTAACTACTTGCCAAAGATGTAGCCCAGACTGTAGTTTGTGTTTGGTAAAGTTGATCAAATATTGGTTAATTTACAATTCTGTGATCATAAATGTGGTAAATATTACCCCTGCTAAAGCGTGCTAGCTTTGTCATTGCGGTATTTATTAGTGTTTTCCTTTCAGACTTGTACTGTTTTGCATCTCAGAGGAAAATATTCTACTTTTTACTTTCCTACATTCTTAATTTTTGTGCGCAAAAATCTGAATTTTTGCAAAACTTACATAATTGGCGACTAATTTGCTGATCACTTACATCAGTTTTGACGTAAAAATGCCGGAAAATGTTAAGATTTGCTGCTTTGCCTTCTAAATATATTAATAATTTTACTATATTTTGAAGTGTTTGCCTCGTGAAGGTGCCACTTTTCACAAACCACACAATCAAAAAATAATAATTAGTTGCAGTGTCATTAAATAATTAAAAATTAGCGCCACTCAATCAACTACATCCTGCTTTTACATGAATGCATGACTACTAATAATGCTAAAATACTACATATCAGTCACAGGGGACATTTTTCTAAATCAGACACTTTAATTTTTAATCATTTAAATACATATTTCTGACTATCTGCAGGGCTTCCACTCGTGTCAGAGTACTTCTCATTAAAAATACTTTCCCCCCTACTACTTGTTTTTCAGTGCGTTAGCCGCCTCACTCTGTCACAAATACTCACGCGCGGCATTTACCGCGTTACGCAACAACAAAGACGCCGACCGTAAGCTGTGGAACAGTCAGCAGACATGGAAGTGACACAGAGCGCTGGAGGGAACTCGATTTGATGACTGGACTGCCAGAAAAAACAGCCACACACATGATTAGTGTCACATCGCTGACATCATCTAATGTGATACCTCAGACGCGAGGCAGCTGTTACTGTAGGGAGCCAACGCTTCACCATCACTTCTCTGGTTTGGTGCCAGAATTTTATTTCTGGGCAGAGACGGTGGGAAAAAAAAAAAACAGATCTTCACGTGTCTCCTTCTTTCTCACCGGTCGCCTCGAGGTGATGCAGCCGAATCATTCAGAGTGATTAGCAAAGTTGAAGGGGCACAGACAGCAACCAAAGCCCCAACCAATAACTCCCAACATTGAATTTAACGTTTGTCTAGGAGGTGCCGTAAAAAACGCTCTCTCCATTTTTCAATTTCCACATTAATATCCTAAAAGAGGTTACAGGACTCCTGTGGCATTGACATCTTGCTCCCGGGGCTTTGTGTCATCCACTTCCACTTATTCCAAACAGCGTCTTTAAGTACAGCTAAACGCTTTCGTTCTCGTGTTTAGGCGGCTTCATAAAGCGGTATTGTGGAAAAAAAGCTGTCAACAAAACAACATAAAGGTGTAAAATTCGCCACACACACATGGAAGGTGTCGGTGATAAACTGAATAATACATGCAGCGGAGAGACCAGGACGTATAGAAAACGTTACGCAACGCGCTGGAGGAACTTTTCTTCTCCCACTTTTGTTGCAGAAAAAAAAAACAACTCTTCTAACACGTCCACGAGAATAGCAATGGCAACATCTTTAAATTTAGAATTGCGAATCGACGCCCCCGAATGTGTGATGAACACTAATTAACAACCTTTCAGCTGGAGAACACACGACTTTCTTGCCTCTTTGCACGTTGCATCCCCTGGTTGCCGATGCAGCGGCGGGTGGAGCGGAGGACTGGGAAAGGAACACCTTTTCATGCCTCCTGTAAGATGTTGATTTCCGCACCTCTCCAAAAGTGTAAACCTCATGCTCGAGTTTCCAGACGTGCCACAGGCAGTCGTTTGAGCTCTCAAACTTTTGCTCGACACGTTCAAGTTTGCTTCGCACCTTTAAGAAAAAAAAAAAAGGTGGAGAACCTTTGCACATGTCGCCAGGTTTAGATTTGTTGGGACAAATTGCTAATTAGACTTAAAGCTGTGCTGGAAGTTGCTAGTCAATAAAAGGTGACAGATGGACAGAAGGAATAAAACGGCGCAAAAATTGATGTTAATAGCCAACAAAAAGAGACGAATCCCCCTCGGTGTGATTCGACACGGAACAAGCGGTTCGGACTAAATGAAAGGATTCTGGGTTTTATGATATAAACACAGCTTAGGTCAGAAGAGACGCAGGTGAAGCCTCTCTTCGCCGAGCGCTGGGCATCGTGCCCAGACTCGCCCGATGTGTGTGATATATGCACATTGCCTCGCTCCGAGCAAGGTCTTGAACTCAGTCAATACCACTTTCTGTCGTATTTTACACCATCCTCTTCTGGCTGCTCAAGCAAAGTGCCACAGGGACATGTGAAGACAGGTGCGGCGCCCGACCCGGACAGGAAGTCGGTTGCAATCGGCTCGGTGGTGTTATTCTTTGTTAAAGTGATGCTTGAAGGAGTAATAAATAAATTCTTCAACACCTAAACTACAGTTGCTGATATTAGGATGAACTATAGGACCTGGAGGTGGACAGTGATGGTGTCGTCATAGCCACGGCGGGTTTGTCTCCAGACATACGGTCATGAACGAGAGTTTACAGGCAGCGTTCAAGTACCAATGAATCCTAGAACTCTGAATTTTCCATGATGGAGTCGGTGCAACACGTGGATCTTGGTCACAAAAAGCATGCATTTAGATTTTTTCATAGATTTATTATAAGTTCTGGAAAGATGGTGTAGAATCCAATGAGCGCATCAAATGAACCCGACTTAAATCAGCTCAGAGGAGTCAGCAGCTGGAGTCAGTCGCAATCACTTACAAAAAGTTAAGAGCAGTTAAGAACATGTGACTACCACAGCTTTCTACAACTCTGGTAATTCAAGTTGCTGTATGAATATTTTTGACCAGGGCCGGCCCTGACCAATTTGGTGCCCTAGGCAAGATTGTAGTTAGCGCCCCCTAGCATCACAGTGAATTTCACTCCTAATGTTCATACAGTAACACAAACTGTATGCATGTATTCAAGCTTTTATTTAAGTATAAACAACACACTAAATGAAACTGAAGAAACAAATGTTTGCGACACTCCCTGGCTAACTGACCTGTATTCAGGCAAATATTTAACCACAAGCGGCGATGCAGGTCCTCTACCGTCGTCTTCAGACGTTAGCGAAGACGGTTCGCTAACGTCTTAGCTGCTAACGTCTTTGCTGCTAACGTTAGCAGCTAAGACGCTAACGTAGCATCTTTGCTGCGAATGTCAGCAGCTAAGATGCTAACGTCTTCGCTGCTAATGTTAGCAGCCAAGACGCTAACGTAACGTCTTTGCTATGAACGTTAGCAGCTAAGACGCTAACGTCTTCGCTAACGTCTTTGCTATTAACGTTAGCAGCAAAGACGCTAACGTAACGTCTTTGCTGCTAAAGGTAGAGAAACTGCATCGGCGCTTGTTGATAAATACTTGCCTGAATACATGTCAGTTAGCCTGGCAAGCTTGTGGCGCCCCCCCGTGGATGTCGGCGCCCTTAGCATTTGCCTATTCTGCCTATGCCTAGGGCCGGCTCTGTTTTTGACCCAGCAGATTTCCAGAAGACCGACAAGAAATCTATGAAAGAATGCACGATTGTTTTATTGTGACGAGGATGCATGTGTTTTATATCTCTGTCATAGAAAATCAAGAGTTGCAGGAGTCACTGGAAACTCAAGACTGCCGTGATGTTCATGCTCTCTACAAGTCGATGTAAACTTTTGTCCACGACTGTCCACATATTTAAAAACACAACAATGCTCTTGTTATATTTCACATTCTCAAATGTTGTAGTCGGTTTCCAGTGAATGAGTTTTGAACTTTGGTGTCACGGCCACCCTCTTCTGTTTTCAGCCCAGCGCCTCAGAGTCCTACACGTTCTATAATAGCTGCGGCGGCATTGTTCGGCATCAATGCAAGACAGTAAATGTCTTCAAGGTGGAATGTAAGCAATTGAATCCCAATGTAGTGGCATGGAGTTCAACACCCGTTCACCACGCACATGCAGCACAGATGAAGATTCTTCAACCTTCAATTGTGTGTTATTATTATTCTGCAGAAACCTCCAACTGTATCGGTTGGTTTGTAGCCAGCCAGTCCTTCCACACGGAAGCGTCTCATCAGTTCTTAGACAGATTAGCATGCTTTGTTTTTGCACCCAGAAGATAACTTCTCGCCCTCTAGCGGCGCCAAAAGGTTCACATTTGTAGGCGCGACATTTGGAATCTCCTCAGGTTTAGAACTTGACTTCAGGACGAACTCACAATTAAACTATCACGATAAAAACTACATCTTAATCGAATTCTTCTTCTTCTCTCATGCAAATTCATGCCCTCAGCATGATCACTGAAAGCATATTAACAACCTGACGCTCGCTCAATAATGGTTTTTACGTCGAAGCAGTGTAAACGCATCGCCACCGAGAGGCTCCGCTCGTGTATTTATGCAACAACACAGCGGTATTAATTCCCAAAGCATGTCTGGTGTATTTCTTCAGCAGAAAATTATAATAATAATCAGCTTCATCCCTATATAAATGAGTTATTTATTTCTCTTTAAAGTGCAAAATCCACACAGCTAGTGTTTATTGACTTCAATCAACAGTCTCCGCAAACGTCTCTCTAATCTTTCTAATCTGGTCTTCCGCGCACTTGATGTCAATTTGGTGAAATATACCGTTTTACACGTGGATTTATCGACGCCCGTCTGACTGAACGGGGTCTCGTCGACGATACTCTGTGACAAAAAAACCTGAGTTATGCGTGTTATTACAGCGAGCAAGGTGCAAGAGAGCTTTAATCAAAGTCATCATTACGTGAGTTAACACAGAGCTGGGCTAAAGCAAACAACGAGCAGACTTTAAAGCGGGAGTATCGTACTTCTGCCGAAACACCGCTGGGTGTTGAGTCCCTGCACTGTATTTCTAAGGCTTGTGAAGATCTAACCGTGGAGTCTCAGAGGTGTATTATTCACAGAGAAATGGGGCTTACCGGCGTAGCCCTCATCCAACACTCGCTTTAAAAGGTGTGTGCTCACGGTGTAGTGTTCTGCGCCGGTCTTTATTGCTTACCCCTCTGCCTCACAGCGTTTCTTACCAGATCCCCCCATTTCTCTCTCTGTAACCAAACGCCAGCCAGTCATGCTAGTATTATTATTATTTTTCTGATTAAATTCCTGTTTGTGGGGGGGGAAGAAGAAAAAAAAAAACAGTCACTCAAGCTCTATTAATAAGATTGAGTATCCATGTTTAGCGCAATCTAATGGATGTGTGAAATAAGCCCCAGCTATTAATGTTTAATGTATAATTGAATGTTCTACATGGCCAGACTTGTTTACTGGAATAACTGATGTTTCTGATTTCCCATTTGCACTGCGATGCAAGAAGCGAAGGGAAGAGACAAAGAGAGGCAGTCCGACCTCCCTCCTCCTATCCCGGGGCTCAGCCTCCTCGCAGCCGAGGGCGGAGAGGTCAAGCCGCAAATGTTAGAAGCAATTATCACGCTTGAAACTAGACTTGTTTGATGTGCTTTTAAAAGCTTGCAACAAATCTTGTATTCCAACCGAAATTTTAAAAAAAACAAAAAAAAAACGTCTCTCCACGCCGGCTACACAGTCTGAAAGGTGCTAGGTGTGTGTGTTTGTGTTTTTTCATTTCATCTGTTGGGTTTTTGGGCTGCGTGTTTACCTGAGAAGAACAGCAGGGTGTGACTGAGGTGTAGAGTGCAGCCTCACGGTCCAGCGCACACTGGACACAGCTCAGGCTCCCCGAGTGAGTCTTCATACTTTCAATCTTTCTGCCTTTCTTTCTTCATTTTGTTCTGTTCATTGATTTTGAAGGGGAAAAGAAAAATCTAATTGCGATCATTCTGGCAAATATTGCCATATATTCATTGAAATTAAGGTACGCGGCGTCAAACGACATACGAGCTGCTGAGGATCTTGTTGCACGACGAGAATCGCTGAATGAATTATAGAAAAAGTAAACTTCAAAGAACTATTGAAGGATTGACCGCTGACCGCATTCAGTCAATGTGAGGTCAGTTCGTTTCAGTTCAGACAGAATTTAGGGATTTAATATTCATGCATGTGTTCATTGGGCCCAAAAACTAAGTTCTATTAAACATTTTGTCAGAATTTGGGGAATTTAATCTCATATTTTTCACACCAATTTTTTCTGTTTTGAATTTTTGCCCACCTACCTTACTTAGAAAACCATATTTAGGGTCGTTACAATCATACATATATTCATTTTCTTTATATTTACATGCAATTTAAGGCGATGCCAGTCCAGTTAGAATCAGCTGTTTTGCTCAGTGTTCATTTTATATGTTTTTGAAGATTCGATATGGCAAAAAAAGCCAAAGTCATGCCAATCAACCTGAACAACTCCTCACCCATAACTATCCTTGGTAACGTGCTTGAATCTGTAGATGAATTCACATATCTGGGCAGCCTCATAAGCAAAGACACGGAGCCAGAAAAGACGTCCAAGCAAGGTTAGGCAAGGCACGCGGGGCCTTTGCGTGACTTCAGCCGATCTGGAAGTCGAAACAGAATAGCCTAAAGACCAAGCAAACGTAAAATCAGTCCTCCTCTATGGATCAGAATGTTGTAAAGGCAGACATGGATAAGATCAGTGCTTTCCACAACGGATGTCTACGAAAGATTCAGAAAACATCAAACGTAGACCTGTACCGCGAAACAGGCTCAAACAACATCATTCAAGAAATTAAACGTCGGCGTCTTAAGTGGCTCGGTCATGTTCTTAGGATGGTGCAGGAACGAATCCCGAAAACATCAATTTGGTGGACCCCTGTTGGGAAACGCAAGCCTGGACGGCCTAAAACCACCTGGCGAAGAACAGTCGAGGCAGAGCTGCTCGAGATGGGATTGACTTGGGGCGAGGCGTTGAAGTTAGCGAAGAACCGGAAAGAATGGCGTCACCGTGTCGCGGCCATATTTCCCACTAGGGAAGATGGGGATAAGTGAAGTGAAAAAAAGCCTCATTTGTTGTTACAAGACAACAAGAAGGCTACATAATGACAACATATAGAGCCATTTGTACGCGAGTTTTTGACGTCCTATGAATAAAAAAATGGGACCTTGGCTTTCCATTCTTGCCACACATTAGATTCTACTGATGTCAGAGGCCTCAAAAGTTCAGGAAATGTCAACCAAAGACTGTTTTCAGTAGAAAACATGGATACAACCTTTCATATGCACTTACAGGAACTTCCTGTGGCCCCCAATAGCACCCTCGTCCCCCTTTTTTTCATTTTTTTCCCCTCATTTTCAATGGACAATAATTACAAATATGTTCTCTGCCGGAGCCATTCAATCATTTGGATCTGCTGGAAACTCTTCTGTCTGTGTCCTCTTCAGATTTCATGGCTGTTATATTTTTGGAGATATTGAAACTTTAAAATTGGTTCATAGATGGAATGGGTTGTTTTTGAAGGGTGAAAATACAAAAATGTCTGAAAACATGGGAAATTCTCAAAATCTAGCCGAAATATTTCACCAAACTTGGAGGAATAACATCACAGACTGAACATATAGTCTATAGTTTAGAAGTGGTCTTCTAGATCATCCTACATCCACCCAACCGGTCGAGGCAGATGGTTGTCCCTCCCTGAGCCTGGTTCTGTCGGAGGTTTTTTTTCCCCTGCGGGGGTTTTCGGTTCCTTCCCACTGTTGCGGACTGCTGAAGGGAATCCAAATGTTTTGGATTGTTGGGTGTTTCTGTCTCTGCCTTTGTGAAGCGCTATGAGATGACTTGTTGTTGTAAATATGTGCTATACAAAGAAAATTGAATTGAATTGAATTGAATAGATCAGGATCGTTATGAGGCTTCTACAGAGCTTGATGATAAGCTGATCATTTGAATCAGGTGTGTTGGAAGAAGGGAAACATCTAAAACATGCAGGATAGTGGCCCTCGAGGACCAGGATTGGACACCCCTGATCTAGATGGTTGGCTAGTTATGCTAAAAAAGACAAAACAATTCAGGTGTAAAAGCTAATATCAGACTGGTGAAAGTTATGCACCGTAGCTGCTAACGCTAACATCCCAGCTTGTTAAAGTTGCTCCCAGCTGATGAATCCTCTCAACTTTTGTGGTGATAAAATTAAAACTGTACGTCGTGCAGCAGCTGCCATTCATTTACACTCTACGTGCTAGCTGCCTGCTGGCGACCCGCGGCGATCAATGCGATCGCTGCAGACATTTATGTAAATAACTTTATCACCGTTTTCACAATGTCTTTTGTCTTTCTTCCTAAGACGCACAGTTTCATTTCTTCTGTGGCCAAGCATCGACATCCGCTACCTGAATGCAGATAGAATATGTAATAACCCGCTTCCTGCTTTGTTGTTGTTGTTGTTGTTGTTTGGCCATCTGACGGAATTACCATTAATTATCTACAGCTGAGCAAATCCGCTTGTCATTACAATAAATTAAATCAAAGGTTTCCTGCTCAAACGTCGCGCAGCTTGTTAGCACATTCCACACGTATATCGTCTAAAGAATAATCTTTAATCTATACCTTCATACCCATCATGTCCTTTCCTCCCTTCTCCTCTCTCCTCTCTCTCTGCATCCTCCCACCACACTTCCACTCACATCATTCTGAGCAATCAATAATCAATGTGCATACGCTGCCAAAAACAAGTCACCTGTAATACTGTTTACAGTGACTGGACAATAGCCAAGGCTTGATCAACACACACACACACACAGGAGCAGCCAGAGATGCTTCCTGCTGCCTGCTGCCTCGGCAGAGCTTCACAGTCGGGGGACACTTTCCTCTCTCTCCCCCCTAGTTTTCCCTTCACGCTCCTTCCACTCGGGCTCCTTAACCACGCCGCCTCCGAGTCATTTAGATTTCTCCCAGGTGGTTCAAATTTAGTTTGAACTTACAGGCGGGTTTAAGCTGATGAATAGCTTTTATTGAACATGAATAAATTTAGGGATTGAGATTAGTCAGCTCCTTCTCTCTGATGATCTCAGTCCGCCAGAGGATGTGCTCAGCATTAAAAAACTGCACCGAAGGAAACAAAAATTGTCTTCCACCGACAGAGAGAGAGAGAGAGAGAGCGGAGGAGGGAGGGTTCTCATGAAAATACTGGTGGATGCAGGCGGCGGAGGGAAATTAATGAGAATATCCTCGGATGACTAATGTGTCCCAGAGAATTTGGTTGGGTCATTCCATTAAAAATCAATCAGAGCTGCTGAACTGACCCCCTCAGAATCAACTGATTTTTTTTTTAATGTACAATAACTTTAGTATATTTAATGAAGTCATGCAAAATTT